>NC_092344.1:9784036-10089874 GCF_963676685.1 Mytilus edulis
CTTTGAGTATAACACATATGTAATACTGTTATGTAACCACAAAACAAATTTGTTATGTTGTTTTATGTTTTTACACCAAATACGCGATATTCAAAAGAAGGGGCAACACATGGCAACTCATGTTCAGAATCGTGTGTCTAAGGGTTTTCTACACATTGTGACCATGGAAACTTACACATTCAATCAAAAGCAATGTGAAGGTATTGTTATAGTACAAAGCAATGTGAAGGTATTGGTATAGTACAAAGCATACAAAGTATATTTTTATATAGTAACAAGTGTGGACACATATCAGTGTGGATAGTATGTTTTGATGTTTGACAGTATTTTGTATGACAAAAGAAGTTCTATGTTTTTCCCATATCATTAACTGTGTTGCACAATATGACAACCAACCTGAGCATTAGGAGAGTTGTTTATTTAATGTTTAGTTTTTTATGTTCAAAACTGGCATGGAAGAGACACTAATTGCATTAATTTCCAAATGATTATGATAGAATATGTTCCACATCTTAGATTTTGGATACATTTTGAGCTAGGAGAGGAACACATAACAGGTTCATTTTTCATAATGTGATTTATTTTTATATGGGAGATGGTATCTGAGAACATGTATTTGCTTAATATTTGTATGGTTCTATTTATATTACTTTGTGAACGATCATCATGATCATAAGTAAAAGATTTCGTTTTAATGTCGAAATTGTTTCTCAGATTAGAAGATATTTAATTGTTTTAGGAATTAATTTACTCAGTTTAGAAGACATTAGTTATGACAATGCCTGACATGTTGCTTTGGGCTAGATGAGCTAGAGAGTAAACGTCTGTGTTATCTTATATTAATTAATTGAAAATATTTCCTCCAAAGCAGGTCAAAGCAAAGAAATAAAATTGGCCAGTATGAAAATGATATCATCAAAAGAACCTTTGTGAGCATGCTGCACAGGCTCATAAAAAATATAACTGCTACAGAAGTCATCTGATAAAATTTCAAGAGGATATGAACATCTCATTAATATGTCCAAAGATCTAAAAAGTTATAGTATTCAGTATGAAAAAGGTATTGCAAAAATATTCTCTTTTCAATTCAGTTTGTGATATGGATACACATATAGGTAATACCAATACAGTAAGGCAGTTTTGTTGTGGTATGAAAGTGTATTGTAGTAATTAATAATTGCTGTTAATTCACAAAAATTAAAAAAATAAACAAATGAATGTTAAATGTTGAACATGTACAATGAATTTATAGTTTTATAATTCAATTAGGCCAAATAGGCCTTATAATATTTTTTTTAAACAACACTGGATGACCATTTACACTCAGGACTAAGGTGTCATGTAGGCAGTATACATGTATAAAATAAAGTGTTACATAGCAATCAGGCATCATATTTCTATTATCTAGAGTAGCGTTGTTTAGTAAATTTGTGTTTTTCAATTTGGCTAATGGACAAAAATGTTTGCTTCAAATCTAAATAAAATGCTATTATCTCCTTATTACTTACAATGTACATAAAATGGATACAACTTTGATAATTCCTTGTTGTCTGTCAAATCTTTATTTCCCAATGAATTAATTGCATAACAATGAACTAAGCTCAAAGCAAAGCACTTTCATAATACACTTGGACAAAGAGCTTAATCCAGTTACATACTTTGAACTACGTATAAACAGGTCCTTCATAAACATCAATTGAACAAAACCATATCGCTACAACATGTCATACTACGTATACATGGTGGGATCAAAAGTCCTGAAGAAAAAGACATGAATTTTATTATTGTATTTTAGGTATAAATACCGCTTAAATCTTTCACAAAGTTGTGGTAAAAGCATTCAGTATCTATGACCTATCAACCACTAAGTTTTTATGCACAAATTGATTTAGATTGAGTGTACTCTGTTGAAAATAAGAACATATCTCCACCTAATTTTCGTTAACTGATGAAGAAACATTCAAAACTATAAAATTTTATCTTAGACTTGTGAGTTTCTATTTACCATCACCACTGAATCAATAATATATTTCAACATATATAAGAGTAAAATTGACACACATATATAAGACTAAAACTGACATTTGGGCTTTACTCCACCTTTATTTCTCAAGTCCATGTTCAAATCTGACTTCATGATAAAATAAGATTCCATATCGAGGAAATATCCCTCTGATGGTCTAGCCGCAACGAAATACCAGTTTTAAATGTTAGGTGGAACCTATATCTTAAACGATATAATCTAAATATATTGCTAATACATTTCATAATAATTCATCTCCAAACTTTGCTATATTTTTCATTATTTTGTCTTTTGTTTAAAACTGTGTATTGACCTCTAGATGTCTTTCAATTACATTCAGGTTGGCTTGGGTAGATGTCTGATTATTGTACATGTTATACATCAATGTGGGATTTTTTTAACAGAAATAACAACTTTTCCTTAAAATTCAAATAAAATGGATGCAAGAAATTAAAAGTCATCCATAGGAATTCTACTTTCAATAACCAGCTGGGCCATGAGCGCATGCAAGGCTTGTTACATGTACTAAGAATAAAGTTCAATTACTTCTCAATGTCCTATTAGGAATTTATGAAAATCAAGCAGGGAGTTTACATCAATAGATACAGTATAAACAATGCACCAAAGTTTAATGAGAATTGTTGATAACATTATCAGAAACTTGAAAATTCCCCCTTTTTAATATATAAAACCCCATAACTTGGAAATGTAAAATTTATAAGATTCTATCTAAAGCCAGCAGCTTACATCACTAGATATATCAACAATTCACCAATGTTCATGAGAACTGCTGAAAGCACTTTTGACTTAAAGTTTGAAAACTGGAATTTCCCCCCTTATTTTAGGACTCAGAAACATAAATTGTAAAAAAAAAAACGAAAGGGAGCTCACGTCGATAGATATAAACAATTCACCAAAGTTTTATGCAATTTTATTAAAGCCCTTTAAAGTTAATGTCTGACATGTTGACAACGGAGGGACAGACAGACTGACAACAGTATTCTATTCTACATCCTGTAAACAGGCCTATACAAATGAGAACATCTTATACTGTATATTCTGCTGTAGAAAAGCCCAACATGTTAATATTTGAATACAGTTAATAAATTGATATAAAGATATAAAAAAACTTTCATGGCATCAAAACTATAAGTATTTGCATTTGTTCTGTTGGTTAATAGTTATAGTGGTACATGTACATGAGGACTGGGATGAAATCAATTATAAATGTATACATGTATAGTTCTATTCTGATTAATAGTTTCATGGTAAATAAGTTGTAGAATTCTGTTTGAAGTTTGCAGCATATTCAAGTAGGAATTTCAAAGTTTTGTCATAAGTTGTAATTCTGTCGTTATACCAAAATTTTAATATTGTTTTAAAATGTTTGACCCCCCTTGTTTTAGCCGATCAATGCATTTGAATGGGGACATATAGTTTGGACCCCCCTCTTTGTCCTTGGTTGGGACCCCCCTTTTTTAAGTGGCTGGATCTGGCCCTGCCACCCATCCGCGTCCTTTTTTAGATAAAAGGATGGGAATGGGGGTGTACCTTCGGGTGTACCTCCCTATTTCTTGAATCTACTGTTATAGTCGAGTTTGTCATATCTTAAAACCGTCACTGCTAGGATTTCAAACTTCTGTGGCTATACATGTACATGTATATATTTGTTTTGTAATTGGTAATTTCGATATGGCAGTATGGTGTTTGCAGAATCCCCCTGTAAATACCATGAGTAAATTCGGATATACCATTTTCATTTAGACACACTCAAGTGTAAACAAACTGTGTGGCATGATTCTGTATAATAAAGTATCATAAAATTGAGCTGTTTTCATTAAGAAACACAGTTAGTAATCATCAAAAATCTTATGGATAACTGGATACCATAAGAAGAAGAAGAAGAACACATACAAACATACGTTTATCATACAACTCAAAAATAAACAACCCCTAAATACAAATAAAATTCTTATAGAGAATCGTCCATAGCATGTGAAAGACATTGAATTCACGACTGAATACACGGTTTTCGCTGAGTTTGTCAGTTGGTATGACTGACATTTGATAAAACAAAAATAGATATGTAAGCTGATAAAATATTCAATAGTTTTTTTGTTGGTTGAAATGTCTGAAATGTGATGGGATTATGCAGCACATGTATCCCTTCACCAGTTCACTGGCTCAGTTTTGAATATAGAATAGAGTTGAGACTAAATGTGTACAAACCTGACATCTAACTTTGTTGTAGAAAATGTGATCATCAACAATTTATTTCACAATACATATGCATTAATCCAAATTCACATCCATTCGTACGGTCTCAATAGGTGACTTTCCCGCGGAAATGTCATGTGATATAAACATGGAATTGTCCACAGCGATACAGGTGAAATACGTAGAAAAACAATTGTGGACAATTAAAATCAATCAATCATTTTATCGATCAATAAATCGAATTACGGAAGCCGTTGTTTATACGTGAATGAAAAACATTCCAAGTTATTGCTGGCGTCAAACAATCATATATTCAATGATATGATATATGGGGTATATGGCAAGGAAACAGCAACCAGAATATATCAGACTATATGATTAGTTCATCGTTTGTTTATGAGACAATTTGGAAATCCTTGATTTTTTTTGAAGTTATTTTTATACACGACTTCGAAAAATTAGATCTTCACAGTATAATGCTTTTAATAACAATGCGATTATTGTGAAACCAAATACAAACCCCTATATATATATATAAGCAAGCAAAGTTCATCATATCATGACGTTGTTGTCTTGTTGGACTGATAATATTATTAGGAATGTAATATAACTAATTAAAAGATTTTTTTTAAAGTCGATTCTCATTAAACATCATTCAAATAAAATAATTGTACATTGTCACTTGGTATCACATATCCACTTGATTGTCTACCAGTATGCAATGCAGTAGTAAGTTACACAGTCTATGAATAAGACAATATCAAGACAGTTGTGTATGAATCTACAATTATTAGTAAGTGTTATCGACTCAGAACAAATATGATGTGAATTTCCTGTATTTAAAGAAACACTAGTTTCATTTGATCCAATCGTATCTCTTGGAAAAAAAATCATTCACTGCCGTAAATCATGAACTGTTCTGAAACTTTTCTTGCAGTCAGTTCAGTACTATTCTTTATATTTTCAGACAACTTAGTATGATGTGGATGTATACATGTTAAGAATAGTTACTGAACAGTCAAAACATAGACTGCACAGATCTTAATTTATCAATCTGTTTAAACACTAATGAATTTACAGCATTGGAGGAGTCTTTCAACATGTTCTATTTTCAAAAAGACTAAAAATAACTAGAATTATTTTTTATTCAGACTTTTGCAGAAAAAAATCTGATCAAATGACTGTTTCAAATCAAAGTGTTGGCTGACAAGTAAGGGAAATCAACCTAGTTACGGATCATGAACCCGATTTTATTTAGTGTTAGAAAAAAATTGAAAACAACACGTCAGTTCAGTACTATTCTTTATATTTTCAGACAACTTAGTATGATGTGGATGTATACATGTTAAGAATAGTTACTGAACAGTCAAAACATAGACTGCACAGATCTTAATTTATCAATCTGTTTAAACACTAATGAATTTACAGCATTGGAGGAGTCTTTCAACATGTTCTATTTTCAAAAAGACTAAAAATAACTAGAATTATTTTTTATTCAGACTTTTGCAGAAAAAAATCTGATCAAATGACTGTTTCAAATCAAAGTGTTGGCTGACAAGTAAGGGAAATCAACCTAGTTACGGATCATGAACCCGATTTTATTTAGTGTTAGAAAAAAATTGAAAACAACACGTTTAATAATTCTTGCGTCCGAAGCGCTTTTCTGGATTTACCTTTATCAGGAACGCTCAAAGCCAAACATTTGAAATCCGAAGATGTATAAGTACCGTAACCGTTGAAGAGCTATATTTCAAAAATACCAAAAATAAAAAGCCAAATTCATCTAACGCAAATATTGACTGAGGGAGTTGAGACCTTAGTTTCTTAATAATTTCAAAATTTATAAAGATTAGAATTTCAATTTTCTTTCTTCAAATCATTCATTAAAACATCGGTATAATAATTTGATGTTTTGTTCTACAAACAGAACGTTGGTTTATCCAGTGTGTTTGTTAAATTAAACTCCTGTATGAATTTACAAAAAGGGGTTCATTTGTATATGTGCAATATGTCCACGTTACATGTAGTGTACAGACTTATGAACAGTTGAATAGAAATAAAATTGACAATGGTAATAGGCAATGAGTTTAAGAGACAACAATCCGATCATAGAACAGAAAAAAGCCGAAGGCCACCAATGGGTCTTCAATGTAGCGAGAAACTCCCGCATCCGGAGGAGTCTTTCGGCAAAAATACATTCATTAGATAATTGCAATTTGTTGTAAAAAAATATAACGGGATCAGAAAACAATGTATTGTTGTGATATTTTTTGAATTTTTATTTTCGGAATATAACTAAGATGTTTATTTCCTTTAAACGGGTTTACCAGGAGTGTATGGCATAGTGTTTACGTATTACTATGCATATTCGATGCTAAAAAAGGATTATTACGAAGTCATAGCAGAAATATTTATCTGCTTATTAAATATCAAAGCTATCAGTTGCTGGAAACAGGACGGTTGATAGTAATAAAAGATGCAATGTATTATTGTGCATGGATAAAATATAGATTCATTTAAGTGTTAAGTGGTATATTTGTTGTTTGTTTTTGTTACTATAACAATTGAAAACATATAGCATGCAATTTAAGAGTTTAAATGCCTTGATTGGTAGTTTGATCAGACATTGTAATTAAGACTGATACCTCATTTCAATGGGTAGACGGAATAATCGTCTGTTAACTATAGCTCACTATACAAATCATTCGCCCACCATTTTTGTAGGTGTAAGCTATGCATTTAAACTCTTCATTTCCATGCTTTATTATTCCAACAGTTAGTAAATCAAAACGTTGGTTTCCTCTTAAGATTGTTTCATATTTTGCCATGCCACGGCCAATTACATACGATTTCATTCATTATTGAAGGCAATACAGGGACCTATGGTGTTGCTTTCATTAGCGTTATTTGTCCCAGGGTGGGTAGTTGTTTCATTGTCAACCATACCACCTGTTTTCTTCTTTGTGCATTACTTGGCCACTGTCAAATGGCTGACTATCCCGTCATATTTGTGAGTTTGTGTGTGAAAGGTTCAATGTATACATAGTTGTAAGTAAAAACAGATGCAATTTAGAGATAATATGTCTGTTTTATATAAATTGCTATTAGTTACATCATTGATGCATTCAAATAGTTGTGATTCACATGCAAATTCACTTCAAAACACATGTCATATTATTTTTCTGTGATGATCTTTTTGTGCTTTATACAGTTCTCAAATCTTTTCATACAAGTTTTTTGTGAATTGTTTTTTTTTTTTTTTTGTCGATTGTTGAAGGCCGTACTGTGATCTATAGTTGATATTTTATGTGTCATTTGTTCTCTTGCAAATAGTTGTCTCATTGTTAATCATACCACATATTCTTTAACATTTTGCATTTAGTAGCCGTTTAAGTTCACCTGCTAACCGGTCTTATTTTGTAAATATAATGAGGAGAAGATTAAGATTTTTTTATATTTATTTGTAGAAGGTAACAATTAAAGTTTGAATTAAACATTCGTTCTATAAGTGAGAGGTTTCGCTAGCTATGAAATCAGGTTTAATCCACCATTTTCTACATCATTTGATTAGATACTTCGTTTTAAATTTTCTTTTGAGTTCGGTATTTTTTAGTTATTTCACTTTTCTTGAGTATATTTTAAATTTTCTATTACATTTGAGATTATAAAACATATCATTTGTTCGTTATAATACCAAATCCTTGAGAATGTCACTGACAAATACATTATCAAATATCTAATGTAGTAAACCAAACAGAATTGCTTTAATCATTTTGATATAAAAAGTAAAAGTTGATATAAGTCAAAAGTACTGAATGTATAAAGCAGTATTCCTATTTTCCAAACCAACAACCCCAAAAGCATCTAATGACTGTGTACCAATATATATAACATCTTCTCCTCAACCATCCCCTCCCGTTGCAACATCGAACAGGGTAGTAATAATAACAACATGATCTTTTTTGGATGCCTTGTTCTGAAAGTAAAAGTAAAATGGTAAATAATAGATCATGAATTAGGTATCCAATCCGAAGATCCAAACTCAGTCATAAAGCACGAATAAAAACATTTAAATAACCTGGACTAAATAAGGTATAGACTAAATTAAGAAAAATAAAGTGATGGACAATTTTGTATGAATTCTGATAAAAGCTTATACAGCTGCTGGGTGCCAGATATTAACCTTAATTGCATTTATCGGACCACAGATAAATTATCACGTTGTGATTGGTTAAACGCCGTCACGTGGTGACCCCCTATGAGACTTTAGGGGGTTAGTAAGTTTCATAGGCGGTTCATGACGCATTACTGGTGACGTCATCTATTGCTGTTGTTGTGTTTCATTGTTTATTTTTCAACAACACGCAGCCGAAAAAGTCCAGCGTCCGATAAATTCGTTATACGGTTAACTACTGACCCCCTACGGATCCATAGAGGGTGAATAAAATTCATAGGGGACTCGGCCTCCGGCCTCACCCCCTATGGATTTTACTAACCCTCTATGGATCCGTATGGGGTCAGTAGCGAACCATATAACTTATAATAGTTGAGTTGCTAAACTAATGAAGTCAATATAACAGAACTATGAACAACGGTTATACAAATGGGGGGCGAACCTACCAGTTTTTCCGGGAAATGCCTGTACTAAGTTAGGTTTAAGACAGTTGTTTTCCATTCGGTTTGTTGGTTGATTAAGTATAATGTTTGATTGTGTAGGTTCTATGGACATCACCTATTTGAGTTTACCAAGGAATATGGTTTATGTTTAACGTAAACTTTTTTATACGGGAACTTTATTTAAGCTTATTCTGATTGTTGTTTTTAAAAAATCATAAATATTAATAAATATTTGTTAACTTTCTAGATCAAACGTCATTTAATGAATCCTGCTGAACCATCTTCAGTTTTAATTCTTAATTGCTAGTCGTAGTCGAAAGCGAGTCCAGCAAACCTAAATAATAAAATTGTATGTTGGAATATATTTTGGTGGATTGTACGATTGGTTTATTTACTTTTCGTTTGCTACACATTTTCTTGCAAATATTTCGTATTCATCTGTAGGGAGCATCCAACAATATCAATGTTTTAGAAACTCTTTTATAAAGTTGTTAATGGAATTGAAATTATTAATGCATACGTGTGTTACAATCAACAGCCTTAACATAAGCAATATCTAAATCTCCACATTCTTCTTTGATTTCTGTTTTGGTGTCATTCGGGATGCTTTCGTCATCTTCAAAAGCTTCATAGCATGTTTTGGATTCTGAAGGGTCCTGTGAAGACAATGAATGAGTTAAAAAAACATATATTTGGTAAAGTCTACAATTCTCGTTTTGTTATTTTCATAAAACTTCAAATAGCTCAGAGTATGCTTTGATTTATCACAAAAATAGTGACCTTAAGTCAATTTAACAAGCTTTTTACAAATGATTGTTAATTTTTATTTCTTATGGTGTGCTGTTACACCTCTTTCCAAGCTAGCCGCTTTCTCGCAATTTTTACCCAAGCAAATTCTATAAATGCACTCCATAAGCCATATCAGTGTTTAGACAGTACGATGACATATATTGGTTATATCTACTTTATTTAGACTAATTTGCAATCATACAACATCTCCTTGTATTATTTGATTATGGTTTAAATATCATTTTGAATTTACCGTTGTCTCAAAAGTTCCCTTATAAGTGCATAGAAAAACATCTTTGTTTTCACAAATTTGAACTAATACGTTTAATATTGATAACTTTTCGTACTTGTCTGCCTATAGTATTGGCATACGTGTGTGGAGTCGGTAACAAAAGACGAAAACCAAGCGGTTCCTTTCAGATTTATTTCTATTTAGTTTTTTTGCGATAAATTAGTCAGATCATACATATCATATATATTTTTTTGTCATATAACACACATCGGGGTGCCAGGATTGCCCAAAGAATTAACTCAATCCGGTCGGTCTTTCGTTTGATAAATCCTGACACAATACGGTTATTCATACGATAAGAAAACTTAATTTCTATGTCAATTGGTCTCTTGTGGAGAGTTGTATCATTGGCAATCATACTACGTCTTCTTTTTTATATTAAAATATTTATTATACAAAAAAAAATGGTTGCAAAGCAATCATATGAATGTCACAATTGAGTACACATGCAAATTTCAATCACATCAATTTCACGTGAATTTAAATTCATGTGAATCTCACCTGAAATTCACGTGAATTTCACCACAAACGAGCTTATATGTGAAACTCACGTGAAATCTGTTTATGTGAGTTTCACATGAATTTGATGTGAAATTCACATGTGAATCACATGAATTTTGTTCCTATGAAATTCACATGAATTTTTTAAATAAAGTAATTCAAACCACATCTAAATTTTCAAATTTAAGTAAAATCATGATAAATACCAATTTTTTTTGTTGAAAAGTTCACGTGAAATTCATATGAAAATGTTCACGTGAGATTCATGTATAAGCTCGTTTGAGGTGAATCACACGTGAAATTGTTCATGTGAATTTCATGTGAGATTCATGTGAAATTCACGTGAGCAAATTGTGCCTGTGTAATTAAGAGAATTGTCACGCACAATTCTATTTCCAACTGATTTGAAGAAAATAATTATGAATTGAATCCTGCGATTCAAAAATAAAAGGAAATTAGCATGCCGTAATATTAATATATTCCTTTTAAAATGTCCCGTACCAAGTCAGGAATATGGCCATTGTTATACTATAGTTCGTTTCTGAGTGTGTTACATTTTAACGTTGTGTTTCCGTTGTGTCGTTTGTTTTCTCTTATTGTTGATTGTGAGTTCACATTACTATAAGACGTGTCACGGTACTTATCTATCCCAAATTCATGTATTTGGTTTTGATGTAATATTTGTTATTCTCAAAGTATTTTGTCTAGTGCTTTGTCCGGTTCTGTGTGTGTGTGTGTGTGTATGTGTGTGTGTGTGTGTGTGTGTGTGTGTGTGTGTGTGTGTGTGTGTGTGTGTGTGTGTGTGTGTGTGTGTGTGTGTGTGTGTGTGTGTGTGTGTGTGTGTGTGTGTGTGTGTGTGTGTGTGTGTGTGTGTGTGTGTGTGTGTTACATTTTAATGTTGTGTCGTTGTTCTATTATATTTAATGCGTTTACCTCAGTTTTAGTTTTTTACCCCGATTTTGTTTTTTGTCCATGGATTTATGAGTTTTGAACAGCGGTATACTACTGTTGCCTTTATTTATATAGTTATATTAAGTATTTATATCTTTTGCTGCTAAATTCAAAAACAAGGAGCGTTGTCTTTCTTTTTTTGTTTTTTGCTAAATTTATTTTCCCTTCATAACATTTTTTGCCATTCACTCACATTTACCTCAAACTGAACATTGCAGGTTCCGTTAAACTTGATGACTGAATACTCCTAAAACAAAGGAAATGAATATTAATGCTCGATATGAGTAATCCTTTTTCAAATTTTATTAAAAGATATAAATGGAAGAAGACCAATAGCCATACAGTTAAACAGACCCAGTTTTGCTGACAAATAATTAAGTTTATCATATAAGGATAAACTGTTTTAATAAAAGTTTAAATCCATTTTCCGGAATCAATCCTAATTGATTCTTAATTTAATCACATTAATAATACGTCATTTCGTGACGTCATTTATGCGTTATCAAACAATTGCAAAACTGCCAACATAGCTAACGAAAATTTAAACAGCAGCAACATGAAGCCACCAAAACGACAAAGAAAGCCTATGGAGATGACAGGACAATCACTAAATAAAAAGAAGAAAACACAAGGGACCCTACCAGAACAATCAGAAAGCACGGACAAGGAGACGGTACCATTCCAGTCTGATCTAGGCAGTATTTCTGTGGCCAGTGACAATGGCAGTGACCAACCTGAAATAGACCAGACCCCATTACCAAGCCAAAACCCAGTACCTAGACAACATATGGCTTCATCCGGTATGTTTAACAATACAACAGGTTTAAGTGATTATAATAGGGGTTATTCACAGGGTTTTAATTTAGAGATCGTACATGAAAATGTAACACCAGTGTACACATCAAGTGTGTTTGACTCTGTAGGTGCCCATATACCGGTTAAAATTAAGGAAAAGATTTGGGCCGGTGAATATATTGATTTAAATATTTTACTTAAATCTGCAAAAGATTTAGCCACAGACTCCCAGTTAAATGGCGATCTTACAATAAAAGGGGGGTTATTAACTATAACTCCACAAAAACAGAGCACCATTACAAATTTGCACGTATTGACATCTGCATTCATCATCTTTATGGATATAGTTCTAGAAAAATGGCCCAATAAAGGTCAAGAGTTCCTGAAATACATGTTTAACGTTCGACTAGCTTCATCTAGAGGGTATGGCTCAGGTTGGGCTATATATATGAACAATACCGACTTTGTAAGGCAAGATGTCCACAATCGTCTTGGGCAGAGCTAGACATGGAGCTTTGGGTTATGTACGTCTCTACTCCTCCAAGATTTGCTTATTCAGATACTAATTATTTTGGGGGTCATAAGGGATCACAGTATGTCCAAAATACTAAACCAGAACAAGTTCAAAGACCCACGGCAGCGTGCAAGGGTTTCAACTTTGGTAGATGTACTTATGGAGCAGCATGTAAATTTGAACATAAATGTTTCAGGTGCTCTGGAAACCACCCTATTGGGGCCTGCAAAAAGAGGTACTCTTTGGGATACTCCCCTATTTGTGTGAATGAAGTAGAAGAATCTTTAAAATTTTATCCGTCTAAAGTAATAGCAAACGAACTAATACATGGTCTTCGATTTGGTTTTAAATTACAATATTCTGGTTCACGTTTACCTGTTAATGCAGACAATTCAAAAAGTGTGCCTATTCATGCAGATCTTGTTAGAGAAAAAATAAATAAAGAGATTACTCTAGGTAGAATGGCCGGTCTTTTTGACCACCCACCTTTGCCAACTCTACGCATTTCTCCTATATTTTTGGCCGAAAAGAAGAACGGAGATTACCGTTTAATTCATAATCTTTCCTATCCCCTACATAACTCTGTGAATTACTTTATAGATGAGAAATATTGATCTGTGCAGTATTCGGGAATTGACGACGCTGTTCGTTTGGTACAAAATATAGGAATAGCCGGAAAACTTTCAAAGTCCGACGTTAAAAGTGCATTTTGGTTATTAAGGGTTTCACTTTCAGATTTTGACCAGTTGGGTTTCATTTTTGATGGTAAATATTATTTTGATCGTTGTTTACCACAGGGAGCCTCAATTAGCTGTTCGCTCTTTGAAAAGTTCTCAACAGCGCTTCATTGGGTTACGGAACTTACCAGTGGAAATTCAAATATACTTCACTACCTAGACGATTTCCTTTTTGGATGTGAAGCAAATAGTACAACTTGGAGTTACGGTCATGATTGATAGTTTATGGACTTCCAACGATATGCTTGAACTGTTTACAGGCAGTGCAGGGGGTCAAAACAAAGGTTTTGGCATTTACTTTCAAGGAAAATGGGCACAAAGTTGTTGGCCAAAAGAATGGGCAGAACATGATTTATTGAAGGACATTACTTACTTGGAAATTTTCCCAGTTGTCATATCACTTCATATATGGGGAGTACATCTTATAAACAAACGAATCATTTTCTATGTGGATAATCAGGCCGTTGTTACTATCATAAACAAGAGAACTTCTAAGTCGAATAGAGTTATGTCCCTTATCAGGAATCTAGTTTTTTCCACATTTAAATATAATATTGTTTTAAAGCAGACCACATTCCTGGTAAAATAAATACCATAGCCGATTCATAAACAAACGAATCATTTTCTATGTGGATAATCAGGCCGTTGTTACTATCATAAACAAGAGAACTTCTAAGTCAAATAGAGTTATGTCCCTTATCAGGAATCTAGTTTTTTCCACATTTAAATATAATATTGTTTTAAAAGCAGACCACATTCCTGGTAAAATAAATACCATAGCCGATTCATTATCCCGTTGTGATTTTCAGCGTTTTAGAAACCTTTGCCCAGAAGCAGATCAGTACAGAACAGCAATTCCAGACAACCTTTGGACGTTTTAGAAATTGAATTAAATCATCTTCTTACCAGTTCTATGGCACAAAAAACCTGGAAAACCTACAATACGGCAATCGAATCCTTTAAAAACTTTCGATCAGCATACAACTTACATGATATTTGGCCAGCCCCGCTGAGCGATTTAATAGTTTACATTGCCTTCCTTTCATTCAAGGGTCTGTCAGCCTCTACTGTCTTAACATATATGTCAGGAATTAGTTATCAACATAAGATTCAAGATTTAACAGATAGTACAAAATCCTTTTTAGTAGGAAAAACATTAGAAGGTTTAAAAAGGTCAAATCCCAAAAAAACCGATTTGCGGGTACCAATTTCAATTGATTACGGAAATTAATCAGGTCACTCCAACATGTCTGTTTTTCGTCGTATGAATCCGCCATGTTCGCTTCAGCTTTTAGTCTAAGTTTTTTCGCTTTACTTCGCGTGGGTGAAATAGCTGCGGAAAGTAAAACTGATTTAGGGGCACATGTTATACAGATATCTGACGTTTCAGTTGTCAAATTTGACCACAAAGAAGAGCTTCGTCTGTGTATACGTAGTTCCAAAACTGATCAAATACACTCTTCTTTAACTTGATTATTAGTGAGCAAATCGACAAATCTTTGTGTCCCATTCACTTACTAAAGAATTATTTACAAATTCGATATCCTTCGTCCGGGAGTAATTTATACATACATTTTGACGGATCAAGTCTCACTCGTTATCAATTTTCGTCTATTTTACAAAAGAGTTTGTCATTCTCCGAAATCAATGGACATTTCAGAGGACATTCTTTCAGAATCGGGGTAGCAACTGAAGCTAAAAGGCTAGGAGTAGATGACGAAACATTAAAGAAATGGGGTCGTTGGACATCGGATGCTTACACAAAATACATCCGTTTGAACATTTAAAAATATAGGCTATACTTTTTAAAACGCAATAGCTTATTAAAAAATAATACATTCATCAATTGTAGGTGTCAAATCAATTTGGTTAATAGGATCATCTATAGTATATTGGGCCAAAAAAGAAGTTTCGTCTAGACCTGGGGGACTTCACCTTGGCCTACAGAATACAGGTGCTCATATGGTTTGGATTGGTCAAAGGGGTATGAAGTGGGGTGACTTAAATAGAGTCTTTGAACAAAGGTTGCTTAACCGCCCCCTTCCGAGTTTCCTTGTTATTCAACTTGGGTCTAATGATTTGGGTATATTGACTTCAGAGAAATTATTCAGTGATATAGAATGTGACCTGCTTCGGTTACATGCATTGTATCCTGCTTCGGTTACATGCATTGTATCCAGCTTTAAAAATAATATGGTCAGACATACTAATGAGACGGTATTGGCACAATGCCAATTGTGGTCAAGCTATTGAAAGGGCTCGTAAACGAGTAAACCTCCGGGTCAAAAACTTAGTTTTGAGCATCGGTGGATGTGCAATTAGGCACAGTAACATACGTGCTAAAGAAAGTAATTTATTTAGATATGGCGGAACACATTTATCAAAGATTGGTAATGATATTTATCTAAATAATTTACAAGGAGCACTTGAACAGTTCATGAGATTCGGCGGACCAGCTGTTTTTCCTCAGTGAATTTGATATTATTATGAGAATTGTCTTAAATAAAGTGTTCGCATATGTTTATTCGTGAAATTGAAATGATGAGTGATTATTAAGCATATTATAAAATGCATGTGTACCCTTGTCGAACAATTTAAAATAAGATTTGTTTTTAATTATTTCGATACCATTTGTAGATATACCGATCCAGTCATCAAACAAGGAATATGAAACGCTTTATGAATTTTATGCATACAACGTTGTGTCATCAATCTATAAATGCTTAACAAAATCAACAATGTTTTAACATCAAATAACAATTAATCAATAAATGTGTCTTAATCGTCATCTTACTTTGTCCTCACTGGTTATTTCGTCTGCCAGTATTACACCATCTTTCTGGATTATTGCAATATCCGTGTTCCCAATTTGAACATCAATGACGTCATATTCCTGACCTTTTTCGTCTTTCAACACGTTTTCTGATACCTTCAAAATTACATCTTTATCAGTTGCTGTTCATTACACAGTGCGTCATTCGTGTTCAAATGTTCAAATGTGCGTGCAATAAAATAAAAATGAATGAGTTTTTGACAAGCATGTTTTATCAAATATTGCATCAATATGATTAAAGTGTGTGTTCTAGAAACAAATATAATAATGTACATGTGCAACTTAATTCTCACAAATAAAAGATAGAAAGATATAAGTTTGCACAGGACAGTCCTTGTATCACGATAAAGACCATTTCGCTAATAATTATTATGTTTTATTTTATTGAGGAACATTGTTTTTACAAATTTTTATAATATAAATTCAAAATGATTAAAGAATTCGAAACTCGAGTTATTGTACAATTTATATGGGAAAGAGTGAAGATCAATCATAGTGATACATGGAGCTGTAAGTCCAGGCATTCTCGAAGCGCAATTTGTGTAATGAATTCAACAACTTAAATATAAAATTGAAAAACAGGAAAATGTTTTATTAAAGGGACATCTCTCTAAACAGCAAACTCACCACATCGGTAATTTACATGCAAAAGTCCGCTAACGACCTTTTTTTTTTGCTAGTGACCGCTGAAATTTATTACTGAAGAATAAAGAATGTGACGTTGCCCCTTTTTATCCAAAAAGAGCAGCCAATTCTTAACCGATATGAAATAAATGTGTTTATTTCCGATACGACGGCCATGTGAATAAATCAATATTAATGACATGACAACAGAATCGTGACTATGTCCCCTCTTAGAGCGTATGATCAAATCAAAAAAGTAAAAGTAAAATCACAAAAATACTGAACTCCGAGGAAAATTCAAAACGGATGGCAAAAATCAAAAGCACAAACACATCAAAAGAATGGATAACAACTGTCATATACGTCAAGTTTTGGTTGACTTTTTAGGTGAATGACGATAGTTCTGTGCTTTGTATAGAATATTACCATAAACAATTGTATATGATAATACTTTTGAATTACATTTAACTACAAAATGAAATTATCAATACCTTGGATGCTTCAAGCATACTGGCACTCAACACAATGCACGATAAAACTATCCATCTATACATGTTTCCACTACAAAAAAATATTTGTTCTTACAATGATTAAAATGTTATGCTTATCAATATTATTAAAATGTAATTCACATAAAAATGTGACGATCATTGACTTTTTAATTATATAGTCCTATCCCTTTGTGCTGTACCAAAAACAAATATTTTGATCCGATCATGAATACACATATTGCATTGAGTTTAAGCTAATTTAACCTTCTGTATATGCAATTTACAAATAATCACAAGGAACCTATTAAACCAAGAGTTCAAAATGGTGAAGTTGAAAGCAGCCCTTTGTAAATTTTACGGACGCCATCACGAGTTGGTTGACCGGTATGGAATAACAGTTTCACATATGATATCGGATATATGTTCCTAACGTCGTAACTCCAATCCCCTTCTCTTTCATGAATGTGACCTACCGAATTAGACTATTTACCGGATTTGTTATAACATGAGCAACACGACGGGTGCCACATATGGAGCAGGATCAGCTTACCCTTCCGGAGCACCTAATATCAGCCCCAGTTTTTGGTCGGGTTCGTGTTGCTTATTATTTAGTTTTCTATGTTGTATCATGTGTACTATTGTTTGTTTGTTTGTCATTTTTAGCCATGGCGTTGTCAGTTTATTTTCGATGTATGAGTTTGACTGTCCCTCTAGTATCTTTCGTCCCTCTTTTTGTACTTTAATGTAGGATTGATTGTTTTTCAACTCAATAATGAATCTACCGACATACGCTGTTGATATGTAGATAAATCGAGGTATAAACAAACTGTAATTAAATAATGTACTGTAATAAAAAAAAAAGTCAAAATAACGAACTCACGATTTTAAAGTAACAGCTCTCTTTTTTTTTTTTGTATAAACGACCTGTAAATGTGAGAAAAAAAAGTATGTTGAAGATGTAACTGACACTTATGTAAGTGGTATTATGATTTTATAAGTCAAAATCAAAATTCACTTTATAAAAGGACACTAACACTTATACCCCAAAATTATATGATTCGCAGTTATTGTTAATAAGATTATAGAAAGATACTTCGCTGAATAAAGAATGTCACTTCATGTGAAAAAAGAACACATAATTCCTAACATTGTTCTTTTTGTGAAATAATTTCGAAAATAGTGAACCCGTTTAAACCTAGGGAATTGATTTTCAGGATCTCATGCCTTATATTCATATACAAACGACATCATGATTTTATTATGTTTTCTTATGAAATTAATGAAATTATGACAAATAAATCATTTATTTGCACATTCAATCATGTAAAAAAATATTCAAAAGATATGGTATGAGTGCCAAAGAGACAATTCTTCATCAAGTCGCAATGTGTAAAAGTAAACCATTATAGGTTAGGTTCATAACGGAGCCTTGGCCTACACCGAACAGCAAGCTCTAAGGGCCCCAAAATGACGAGTGTAAACCCATTCAAACGAGAAAACTAACGGTCTTATCTATAAAAAACGAAAAAACGAGAAACACCTATGAACCACATCAACAAACGACAACTACTAAACATCAGATTAGATTGCTTTTCACCAAATGTGTGAAATCTTTGTTCTAAAGGCATATACACTGTTTGCGCAAGTAATATTTCTGTATCAGAGTGGAAGTGGTTATAAAACATTAATATAAAAGATAGGTTGTCTTTTTTTATATATAACAAGAAATATTATGTACAAGAAATTTATTAAAACTGTTCAGAAATCAAAATATTCGGGTATTAAAAAAACTTTTTGATATCTAACAAATAAATTCCTTATACTATATCTTATGTTTCAAAAATGCTTGTTAAATCTTCTTTCATTAGACAAATTAAATATGTTTTAGAGAAGATTATTTTTTTCTCTATTCATAAAGCAAAAATATATAACGACTTGGTAAATTATTACAAATATTTCATTTAAAGAAGTTTAAAAAATAAATTGCATCTCTCTTTTTTCTTATTTTACCCAACAACTTTACTGATCATCAGGGAATATTCTATTGTCGGGATACTCGGGGACTACCTGACTGAATCTTCGCTATACTGATGAATTTCCCATTTAAAAAAATCAGTGAAATCATTTCTGTCAAAATACTTTTAAATATGTTGAAAAAGTGAATATTCTCGGTGCAGAGGTCGCAAAATCACACATTTTATATGGATTATACAGAGAATATTTATTGAAAAATGAATATAAGAAAGACGGAATGATAAATTTGAGATAAAACATGAGAAAATAGTTTTTAATTAAATGAAAAAATAAGTTCGCCGAACTTTTTTTTCAGCTTTAACATGAAAACAAAAAAATCTGTAGATTCCTTTATCAATTGTACTATTTCTGAGTTACATTCCTTTAAAACGCAAATTTAAACAAATAGAAATTAAGCAGAATTCACATAAAATGTTCGTTTACATAAAAATTCTGCAACAACTCAGTTGTGATATTTCACGGTCCAAGGAAGAAGAGTCACATATGCCACCTTAAGCATGTTAGTGTAGAACAATGTTTTTACGTCTATATTGGTCGAAATTAGTAAACTTATAGAAATGTCAAAACCTTCTATTTACACTGCTACTATTACGTGTACTAGCTAGCATTTTTTTAAATTACTAATACAGTTACGTCATGTACGAATACTATCGATGTTACAAACACTTAATAAACATTTTTGTAATAAAAACGAAAGACTTATATGATTGAGAGTTCTGTCTGAATATAGCCAGTTTCACTGTAAAAGAAATGCACATAATAAGTGAATTACCGCTTTATTCAGAGTACAGATAATTTTCATTAAAACCAATAAATAAATATGGCCAGAACCTATCCCTTGTACACATATGGTGTTGTTCAAAGACAATAACAATCAAAACCAAGGAGTAAACAAAGACTCACAAAACCAAGGGACATTTACATCAACAGTTATAAATAATGATTAAGAAACAACACCATCTCCACTAAAAACCGGGAGTGAAATCAGGTGCTCCGGAAGGGTATGCATTTCCTGCACCGTATACGGCACCCGTCGTGTTATTTCTTTGTTCAGTTCGATAAGAACATCAGATATGATTTCTGACACACTTTTGTCATAATGGCCAATCATCTCATGATAGCGACCGTAAAATTTCTTGAGTGATGACCTTAATTTGATTGATTCATAGCCCTGTCTTAGCAACTTTTGAGAAAGCTGAATTCCTCTTTTCAACAAAATCAACGTACTTTGAGCTAACTCTAGAGTAACAATTGAAACACATATACTCCATATGCTGTCGCCGCTGGGATGTTGCTACACAGAAATGGAAAGTTGACTATAGGAAAATTAAAATCATCGCGTTAGTCATATATTCAACCTACCTTCAGTAGTCATTTCGAAATGTTTCGAGTTTGAGAGTTTAATCATTCTGCTACAAGTATTTCACAACTAGTTCCAGTAACAAAATATCTACCAAACACTAGCTCACTCAAATTATTTTAATTTACAATAAACTAAGTATGGATCATTAATCTAAATAGCCCAATCAATTTAAACTTTATTGAACAAAAGAACTTATTTTCTAACAATCTCTATATATATATACATATAGTACTTAATGTTGATATTTTAAAATCTGTAACATACCTGTTCTTTTCTTTGCTGGATTAATGAAGATGGATACAGCCTAATATAGTCATCTCCATATGTTCCTTGTTGTAGTACCAGCCAATCAGATCTTTCAGAGTGTCATACTTTGAAGACAGATCGGAATAAAGTTTTGTTCCTGATTCGATAATTAGAATGGAGCCTAACACATGTCCTTTGTTTTCATTACTTCATAAACGCATTAAATTCTAATAAAAATATAGAATCATGGTTTAGGTAAATAATTCTAATTAAAAACGTTATAAATTACAACCCGTTATGCAATATTTGGCAAAGAAAGTAAAATTACTTTTTCTTTATTACGTGACTAATGTTAAACAGCTGACAGTGTAACTGTACCACATACTACGAAGTTATTGCCACTCGTCTCTATCAAAATATATAATGTAAAAATAAACCTGATATAACTCCTCATTTGACAGTAAAATTCTGTTCAAAAACAGATTTGTATTAACAATTGTAGGTACTGACGACTTTTTTTTTCTATTAAGTTGTCTGTTCTCGAACAGAGGGTCTAATGGTTTATTGATATTTTCTTTTATTCAAATTGACGTTCTTCCTTAAAAAAAGTTAAATATCAAAAATACCGATCTCCCAATAACATTTAAATCGGAAAGTCAACCGTCAAATAACATAGTTTCTCCAATTCTTTTTGAATGGAAAGGACAGCTGTAATAAAACATATGCAAGAACGCCTGTTTTAGTTTTATTCTTTTATCTTTGTATGTAATGATGCATGAAAGCTAATAGATAAATTCGATGATTGTCCATTTTTCGGGGTTTTTTTTCATTATTTCGTTTGAGTCAGTTTAACAAGATACTTTAATCATAAACCCAATTTGAAATGTTCCTGATGTTTTTTACACCAAATATACTGTTTGGAAAAAAGGGGAAACACCTATAGATTCATAGTCAGAATCATGTGTCTAAGGGTGATAAAGCTTTTTTATACATTGTGACCTTCGGAACTAACACGTTCCAACTCATTCAACTTGGTTGTATTGTTAAGTACAAAGCAAACAAAACATATTTGTATCTATATTAAACATGTCGTCGTATTGAATATACGTTAGGTTTAGTATGATGTCCATTATCACTCAACTAGCATGTTTGTTTATGGGCCAGCTGTAGCACGCCTCTCGCTGTATTGAAGACCCATTAGTAGTCTCATTCTGTTTTCGGCATTTCGTTCGGGTTGTTGTATCTTTGACACATTTCCCATTTCCTTTCTCAATTTTACATATAATATAATGACTAGGCGTTCAGCAACTAGTAATAAATCATCACTTTTAATCAATGAATCGAAAAAATCAATTGTTTATACGTCAATGAAAAAACTACCAAACTATTGCTGACGTCAATCAATCATATATTCAATACCATGAGATAAGAGGTATATGGAAATGAAACAGCAATCAGAATATGTCAGACTATATGCTTTGCATATTAGTTTTTTAACATTCGTTTAGTAGCCAATTGGAAAATCCTTGATTTAGTTTTTTTCATACCCGACTTCGAAAACTTGGATCTTCGCAAGATGATCCTTTTCATAACAATGCGATTATTGTGAAAACGAAAGAAAATTCATATATATCAACAAGCATAGTTCATTATACAATGACGTTGTTATCTTGTTGAACTGATAACATAATGTATGTTATATAACTTGGTTTTACTAATTAAATTATTTTTAGGAAATTAGATTCTAGTTTAACATCATTCAGGTAAAATAAAATTACCTTGTCACTTGGTCTCACATACCCACTCGATTGTCTACACATATGCAATGCCTTGGTAAGTAGCAAAGTTTGTGAACAATACAACTAAGCATGAATCAACAGTTACCAAATTGTTATTAAGTATCATTGACCCAAATCAAATATTTTGTAAATGACAAGCATTTCAATAAAAAATTATTCCAATGCAATTTTAAAATCGTGTAAATAGTACTTGTTTAAAAATATTATTTGTCCATTGACCAAATTTGTTTTGCTTTCACCAGCTTTGAAGGAGATATTATCAAAGAATTGATAGAAAACAGCACAGACGCTTACTTTCTAGCTCATCAGGCCCAAGCATCATGTTAGGCATTGTCATTACTAAAAACCAATAAATTTCTTCTAATCTGATGATCAATTCAACATTTTAAAGTGTTTTACTAATGATACTGACAAGCCACCACAAAGATTTACTGAGTGCCAATGAAAACGCAACACTTTTGTTTTTCAAAAAAGTCTGATAATTTTTATTTATTTTATATTAGAACTTTGTAAAGTGGGTTGAAAATGACTTTAAAGACAATTGTCGACAACTTTACGGTTGGGTGATTTTTGGAACAAATGCGAAGTAAGGGTTATTTTGAACGGACATAAACCGAGTTCACCGCTTTTCAATATACGCACCATTTTCACGATTTTGTCATTTAAAGCTTGGCTAATGTCATGAATTTTCCCGCCCTTATTGTAAGGAAACTGCAATAAACATCTGAGTAAATGCCAGGACTTTCTAACAACCAGCGACATGCAGTTTCCGGCATGATCCAATGAAGCCTTTCACAGCATACAATTTCGAGAAGACTGTAGCCTCTACAATAACCCAAATCATCCACAAATTCAACAAAAATGGATCAGTTAATGATAAGCCACATCCCGGGGTTCAAAAAGCAAGAAACGCTCAGCAAAACCGATACATTTGGTCTTTAACATATCCAATATCGACTCTGATGGATGTCCAAAGGTCACGAGAGTTCAATGGTAGTCACGGTAGATCCTCTGAAGCAATTTCAGTAAAGCACCATTTGCGCAGAAATCCAACAGTTAAAGAGCACCACAGCTGACATCTTAACGGCCGTCTGGCGTAAACATCGAATTCTGTAGACCAAAAATCATTCATTATGTACCAAAAATCGTCGGTGGTGGTTACATAGACGTTTGGCACCCGCCTTGGCCAAAAGTCATGCGTTTCGCCAGATTTAGGTCCGATAGAGCAAATTTTGCATCAGATTTGACATGGTTTAGACGATGAAAACCACCACCAATCTCAAAAAGTCAGCTTGAGTTTGCTTTGCGGGACAAGTGGAATAACATTCCTCGAGATCACATTAAACGTCCGGGATGATCAATTCCGCGGCGTTGTCGAGATTGCGCTGCACAACAGGGTTGTAACATTTTTTGTTAGGACTGTGATTTGATGATTCGACATTGGATGTTTCGTTTATCTATTGCACCCGAAAGATGACAATGAAACATTTTTGTTTGATATCGATCTATTGTTAGAATTGTTAATTTTCAAGAACAATTCATTTTGAAAGATCATGATTTCTAATATAAATTTTATTTTTGAAAAACCAAGTGTTGCGTTTTCATTGCCACTCAGTATATATAAATAGAACCATACAAATAGTTAGCAAATACATATAAAAAAAGATGTGATATGATTGCCAATGAGACAATTCTCCACAACAGACCAAAATGACATAGAAATTAACAATTACAGGTCGCCACACAACCTTCAACAATGAGCAAAGCTAATGCAGCAAAGTCGGCTATAAAAGGTCTCAAAATGACAATGTGAAACAATTCAAAGGAGAAAAATAACAGGCTTATTTATGTACAAAAAATAAAGAAAAAACGAATATGTAACGCATAAACAAACGACAACCACTGAATTACAGGCTCCTTATATCATGTTCTCAGATATCATCTCCAAATTAAAAAAAATCACGAAAAATTGAACCTATTATGTGTTGCTCTCCTAGCTATAAAATGTATCCAAAATCAAAGATGTGGAACATATTCTATCATAATCATTTGGTAACTAATGCAATTAGTGTCTCTTCCATGCCTGTCTTGAACATAAAAACTAAACTAAATATAAAATAAACAATACTCCTAATGCTCCGGTTGGTTGTCATCGTGCAACACAGTTAATAACACATATAGGAAAATCATAGAACTACATTTATCATAAAACACACTCATCTGTGTCCACACTTGTACTTGTTTAAAAATATATATAAGTTGTAAGGCCGTTTGATTCATTCGCATTATGTGGAAACGAAATTTTTGTGACCAAATTTGTATATGTGCGTGTTAAAAATGATCACTATGTTACATAAACAACTCATATGTAGGATTAGACATGATGATCCTTTCTTGACTCAAACTTGGTTCAGTTGATGGGGGATCAACATTAACAACGGATTGGGACGGAAGGATATATAGATATACAGGAAAATGAATTTGTCCATGAAACCTTGAAAATTGTAAAAGTTACGTTGAAAACAACTGCCAGTTACATTATTTCTTCTTTTTTTTTTTGTGTTTTTTTTTTTTTGTGTTTTTTTTTTTTTTGTGTTTTTTTTTTTTTTGTGGGGAACATTTATCTAGTAGATGAATTGTAGTCTTAAATGTCATTTTGATTCTAATTTTATCTACAAAGGCATTCACTGCGGTTAAGTATTTACTGAAGAATAAACTGTGTTTCCATAAGTCATCAATGTTTCAAAACAGATACATGAGCGGAGAACGATGATATAAAATGGTAACGACGTTCATGAATGTTGCTTATATTAATGTTGTTAATTGGTGTGGAACCTACATCATGTAACTTTTGCTAAATTTTACAGGATCAGGGCCGTAACTAGGGTTCGAATTCAGGGGAGGCAGGGGTTTGGGGACCGCCGATTGAGCCCCCTTTGATAGGGGTAGGGGGCGCAGCCCCCCGCCGATCTTTTTCGCTCAGTCATTGGCTAAAAATTACCCGTTTCCCTTCGATTTCCTTACTTTAAGAAACATCAGTATTGCTTGAACCTGGAAGCAACTTTTATGCAAAACCAAGCTGAGATTGCTGTTTGGGGTGAGCCAAGGCTAGCTCCGTTTTGGAGGCTGTACTTTGACCTATAATTGTTAACATTAAATACATTGTGACCGTGGATTTTTTTCTCAAATGATATGGCTAAAATTACCTGTTTTCCTTCGATTTCCTTACTTTAAGGGCATACGATACAGTTACAGGGAAGGTAATGACGTTGCTAACGTAAAATGTTATTTTCGCGACGTCAAACTATGACATATCGGGAAAAGATGCATTTTTCGACTGATTTTTATCATTCAAACTGATTTAATTTGAAAACGAGTGCATGGACCCCTATTTTTTAAAACAGCAATTTGTTTCATTTTGCAAGGAGATTATGTGACCCAAATTTTATAAAACTGTAAATAGCGCATTTTTTTTAATTTTGATAAACATGCAGCAAAAAATGACGTTTTTTCCTCTATTCATTAATATTTGATAAATATAGAGTTATTTCGGAATAAAAATTACATAATTTTCAATGATACTTATAAAATACAGAAATTACCGATTATTTAACAAAAAACAATTTGTGTTTATCTTTTAAAGCAAAAAAGTTACGTCGTCCTTTCGAAAAAGAAAATACGGACACAAATCTGAATTTTGAGCAAATATACAAAATTTCGACCTCATTTTACTCAAAAAGTAGCACATGAAGGTATATTTTTTATGACATATTTGATTTAATCAGGTAAAAAATAGCCTATATGCAAATTTTCATCAACTTGTAAATACAGGTTCAAAACTGTATCGTATGCCCTTAAGAAAGATCAGTTTTGCTGGATCCTTGGAGCAATTTTCATGCAAACAATTATTATCTGTATTTTCTGTATTTAAAGATATTTTTTTTAAAACTGGTAAGTTCAAAACACATATAAAGCAAGATTATAAAACACAAGATATTTTTTTTTTATCGAGGATCTTGAATTTCAATATTGTTGAAAGCTGAACAGACATGTATATAACATCAAACAGGGACTTTCTATACTAGTCTAGTATATACTTAGTATAGAAAGTCCCTGCTACAACGAATTGGAGTGTTTACCTATTTAGGCATTGACCATAATGTTCTCGTACGATCGGGATTCTTAAAAAAGGATCCAACAGCTGATTCAGCCGGTAACGAATTTCCGATATCTTAAAGATTCACAATACAAAAGGAACTTCCTCTGCTTAAATAATTGAGCCCCAAAATAAATGTGAATAGTTCAGTTTTTATTCAAAATTATCGAAAGCAAAGTTTCATATGTGTTCTCATACGAATACTACTCCCTCAATACTGAATAACAGACGGACGGCCACACGAAAAAAAAAAAACAAATACTGAAACGGTTTACTTTCGATCAAAAATCCGAAAAATGACAGACATATCACGTATCATGATAACACTGTTAAAACTGTTAACTTGTGTTGTTCATAATATAAATTCAAGTTCTTCGTGTTCATAATTATTTTATTTTTTTCCTAATTTTGGTGTAGAAAATTCAGGGAAGGCAGTTGCCTCCCCTGCCTCATAGGTAGTTACGGCCCTGCAGGATAACTCTTCATCCTCTAAGCAAGGATATGAATCCCGGGCGGTGGAAAATAAAAGAACTCTCATCACTTTCACTTTCACTTTCACTTTTACTTTTACTTTCACTTTCATTTTTTTTTTTCAGGAAATGATCACATGGTAAACTTGGGAATTTCCCTACAGAAGCATCGCCATAGTCATTTTGCAACCGGTAAACAAACACTTGATTATCAGTTTCACCTGCTTTACCAACTGTTTTAAGGATATTGGTAATTTACTCCGGGATTCTATTCAATCATAATATAATATTTTCAAAAAATCAAAGAAAAATGCATCATAATTATTGCTCTCTTGCAAACAAAATATCAGCTTTTGATAAAATTTTCTTTGTATATGAGAGGGCCTGGACAGGGTTTAGGGAGCATGGGGGAGAGGAGCGGGAGAAGGGAGAGAGGGTGGGAGAAAGGAGAGAAGGGGGAGAAAGGAGAAAAGGGGGTAAAAGGGAGACAAAAATGTATATCAAAATTATGAAAATTTAGCAAGAAAACAATTATTTGATAAATGAGTTAATCAAAAGTTTCAAGAAAGTGCTTATAAAAAGTAAAATAACAAAAACAAAACGACTACGTAGAAATATAAAAACGGAAAGTCCTTAATCTAACTGCAAAATCAAACAAACGGATAACTGTTATATTCCGAATTGGAATAAGCATTTTCTTATGTAGAAAATGGTGGATTTGACCTGGTTGTATGGCTAGCCAAACCTTTTCGATCACTTGTATTACAGTCGCAGAAGATTTCCCAAAATGGCATAGTAACGAAAAAAATATTCGGAACCTCGTTACTAATTCATTACAATCTCTTATACATGGAGAAAGACTAAAAACTAACAATTTCCAGGATTTTATTGTGAGCCTGTGCATGTATAGTGACACATGTCACCAACCTTGGGTTTTTTTTAAAGATAAATTGCTTAAAAGTTAACCGATATGCATATAATTTGACAGAAAAAGGATGACATTACTTACTATAGAGTAATGTGTTTTTTCCTGAGAGGTAATGAAAAACTTTGTAACGGGATCTGAATGGTGTTTGTTATTTTGTTTTCATTTCCCCTGTCTGGTTTCCTAAATTTCCTATTAATTCTACTGATTTAGTTTTATTTCCAACTAACAGGGTGCCCATAGCTTTAGAAATGTTATTGAGTGGACAGTGATTTTCAAGTACAATTTCAAATGATTGATTTGAGGTTGCATATAACCAGTGGCAAATATTTCTGGCATGTTCAGGACCATACAATACAATTTGAAATTGTTGTGTCTAAAAGACGCATTGCTAATGCAGCAATCAAGGTTACTAATAAAAACATTCCGTCAGTTGAAAAAGTGAAAGATAAATAATACATGTTTTTAATATAGTATATTCTCTGTATGATGTAAACGTTTGGGTAGTGTGCATTGTTGCAGATAAATCTTGCAAATTGTATTAAATGTGGGTTCAACATTCTGTCATTCATGAAAAATGATACAATAAAAAAATCTGAGAACATACATATGCATGCTCTGTATTAAGTAAAACACTTGGTACATAAAAAGTCATTATAAAAGTTCCACCATGAAATTGTACAATGTAGTTAGAGGAAGGCGGACTATGTGCTCTGCATGCTTTTATATACCAAATTTAGCAACCTGTCATTTAAAAAAGTATTGACTGAATATGCACACTTTGGTATATATTTTTTTTTAAAGTTGACATAAAGAAAATGTAGCTCTTCAAAATAGGTTGTATAGGGACGGGTGGCCAAATGGACACGGGTAAAACAGTACGCTCGTGGCAGTTTGTCGAGGGACCAAAATATATAATAAGCGTTTATGATTGAGTTCTATTTTACAAAGCATTTGGTGACAACATTTATTTTTGAATAAGCAGCTGATAGTGGAATATAGTTGGGAAATCTCAACTGTACATCATGTCCAACTCAACAACAAAACACACCCATTCCTGTACGCCCAAGTGTAAATTTACGTGTACCAAAAGGATATTATAATGTAAGTTTTTTCAGTTTCTTTCTGCATTTGAAGAAATATAGGCAAACAAACATATCTCTTCATATTTTTTTGGCGTTCAGAGCGCTTTTCTTGGTTTACCTTCATTAAAATTCCGATTATTCATTTATTATTGGCCACTGGGTTTTATTTAATGAATGGTGTGATTGTAAATTTCAAGAAATAATTTTTGAAATATGGAATTGAAAGAAAAAATATGTAACAGGGTCTGAATGACCTAATTTTATTTTGTCCTAACGGGTGCGCATTAAGTGTTGACATCCCATTAATGGCAATATGACAGGTCTTTGTTAACTTCTTCCTCATTCCGATGTTGCTGTCCTATGTAAACTGCGCTTATATGATTACAGTATTGGCAATCTATTTTTACAAGCTTCAGGAACCATATTTTATGTACAGTCCAATAAAATTGCAGAACTTGATACAATTGGAACATATAGGGAAAGTTGTGCACCAAAATAAGGGGACGACCTTTTGATATTCTGGAGGGGGGGGGGGGGGGGGCAGGAGGATTTTGAAAATAGATAATTCAGCCATGATAATCACAAAAATAAATGGTTTGTTCTGTGGTAGTTTGAAAATAAATTACCTGACTGGCAATGTATTGAAAATAAATAACTCAGCAGGTATAATCGAAAGTATGAGATGGCACTAGATTCTTCGTAAATTCATCTTTTCCCCAAAAAAAATCATGAAACACTTCCCAAATATTTTTAATAATAAAAGTATAAATATTATTTAAATAGTCTTGATATGTCTGAAAATTGGTTTTATTTAACTTGAGGTATCTTATCTCAGGTAACTTTACCTCACTTTTATTTTAACATATTTTAAATGCTTCATGTAGGAAATTTCAAACTAAACGCTTGTCTCCATATCAAATTGTGTTCACAACGAGTGCCTTGCAAGAAGCAAATTGTTTTCCCTCAGACGTAGCCCTGATTTTTCGGGATCAATATTTCTTATTTATTTGTCTTTTGTTCATTGATTGCCCTTCTGTATTCTGTTAGTGTTGCATTTCTTTTTTAATCTAGTAATTTTGTTATGAACTTGATCATGAGTTTAAAAAAAAACGTCAGCCACTGACTTAACTATGTGAATTCCATTTTCATGCACATTGGTCTTTTGATGTTGTCCCTAGAAACTTAATTAAGTCTTACACTGAATTTATACATTTTGCTTTGAGACCAAAATATTGTAAAAAAATTATTAATACAAAACTTGCATTTTCAGATTATGAAAGTGAAAGGGTCTTGGGAACACTCAGAAAGCATGATTTTGCATCATTTGTTCTATAGGTGTCAGACCACCAATTAAAAGTCCCTATCTGTTCAACCAAATTTTGCAATTTTCATAGCTTTCTAAATTTTTTATCTTAAGTTTAACCTCTTACAAACCAGGTATGTCCTGAATCGTACAGGTATCACCTTTCTGCATGCCAATTTTCGACATACCTTTAAAGCCATATAAGAAAGAAGAGACCTTCCGAATGGATGTACCACTAAAAATAACCCCTGGTTTTCTTGAAATCTTAAATTAGTATACTATGGAGCGCATTAATCCTCAATTTTTAATTTCAACTCATAGACAAGTAAATTTGGGCTCAAAATGGTCTTAATATATTTCTCTTTCACCAAAAGTTTCATTTCTGCAAATTTGTTGAGTAGTTTAAGTAAACAATGACATCAAATGCACTATTTTTTGTCCCGAGTAGGCCTACTTTTACATACGTTCTAAATTTGAGGGAGTAATTGGTGGTCTGACACCTACAGCTTCTTGGGCCTTCAGTGGCTCCAAAACCCTTTTAAAAAAAAATTGCCTCGCTCCTCTCGGCAAAATATGTTGGCCAATACTTTTAAAAGAGGCTTTACAACCAAACTTTAATACTATGTATGTATGCAATACATGTATATGCAGTTGGGAATATAAAAGATTCATTTCTGCAGAGGATGATGATTAATTCTGATTAAAATGGTACATATTAATGACTTGACTATGATACATGTATTATTTATAATAAACAAATCATTTTAAAATTGTATGTTTTCAAATATCATAAATATAGTTGTGAAAATGAATAATCAGTCCCTTGCTTTAATGAAAAGGAAAAATCTTGCTTCAATAGTGCAGAAAATGAATAATCTGTCCTCTTAGTTTACAAAAATAAATAATCGATCAAAAATAAATCCTCATTGCCCCCCCAGAATATCAAATGGTCGTCCCCTAACCAAGTTCAAGGATAATTTTATTCTTCTTTGTTAATTCCATTCCAAAAATCATTTTCTGCCTGATTTCAAACGACTTCTTATATGCATTTTCAATGAATTATATCCTGTAGAATTTTGTTTTTATTTTTTGCAAGCAGCGTTTTTCGGCTACCATTTTAAAACAAATTGGTTTCTTGCGAAATTGCACTCATAGTGTCACAAAAATTCCCTGTTTTTTCACACATTATCCTGCATTTCTATAGTTTGGATTTATACTTTTAAAAAAAGATCATCGGGAAACGGTGTGCATCAGAGTTAAGCTGAGGTCATACATTCACGATTTTTACTGCTGTCCTTGACAGGACTATTCCCGATTAAAATTTGTCAAAAATTGAAAATATGGGAGGTTGCTTTGGAATGTCCCTCCTAGATGGGAATTTGTATGCGTCTGATCACGTTGCAGGCATATTGCACCCTATCTGTCTATCAATGTATCTCTATTTAGCACATTTCCTCCTGAACAACTGGATGGATATTGAAGAAATATTTACATGAGAAAGTTCTAAATGCTACAGGGGAGATACTTGTTACTTTAATGTATGACATTACTTATCTTCTAAGCGAAACTTTTCCTGAATGTTTAATGGATTTTAATGAAATGTATGTCAGAAAAGGTAATGGAGAGAGAAAAGGGAGGGAGAAGGGAGACTAGGGGCGGGAGCAGGGAGAAGCTTACCCCCCGGTCCAGCCCCTCATATTAGGTAGTGAGTTAGTCTAGATATTCGGGTTGGGAGCGATTCCCTATATGAGGTTGTTATGGGGGTATGACGGACAAAAAAAATAAAAATTCATGGCAAATGAGGTTAATTTTTGGTGCTTGACGATTAAGCTAATAAAGGCAATTTAAATGGTTAAATGTAAAAAAAAAATGATGTACACTTTCTTGAAAGATGCTAAAAATCAAAAAATTATGCGTCAAAGAAAAAAAATATATTAGCCTTTCAAGACGTCATATTATTTGGACTACTAATTTTGAAGAAGCACATTAAATTTTTTTGAAAATTAACGAAAACGATAATTATTTCAAACCTCTGATGAATCATGATAAGGATATATTAACGAAGCATGGTAAAATTTTAACCAATGTGCTGCAAACAGTAGCCAAAAATGAACGTTTGACGCCTGATGGTAAAGAGCATTCCTACCCTCCTTTGAGGGAATACATTATAGAGCAATTATCCTTCTGTAAAAGAATATATGAAGCAGAAAGATAGCAAAAGTGCATTTTCTAGTTATATTGGCTGTAGTCTTAAATGATCTATAATCATGATAATGTTATTCTTTTGGGGTTTTTTGCATTGTGACGTCATAATTTTCATTTAAAAACTTGCTTTCTACGAATTCATATGTCGTACGAAACATATGATCTGACCATATATATGTATCAAATATTGCACTTTGAAAAAGTTGAACATGTTTTAATTACTTGAATGGCTAAGTTTTACTCTAACAGTGCAATGGTGAGGGGGAAACCATGATTAATGAATGTAAACATACGTGTGTAGGGTGCTGTTGTGTATTTTTTTGCTCTCCCTTGATACCATTTGCAGGTATGGCCTTGAAAAACCATGATAGTGGATCTGATAAATGGCTGCCCCTTGTTAAGAGATAGCAATAAGTTGTAATAACTTGTTTCCCAATCCACTATAAATAAATATGTTTAAACTGAACACACATGCTCTTCAAGGTAAATGGAAATAACAGATTCTTAAAGAACAAACTTTATACTACAAATTATTTTTGTCAAAACAGGCTTTATAATTTTATTCGGCCCTTTATTGCTTGCTGTTCAATGTGAGCCAAGGTTCTGTGTTGAAGATTGTACTTTGACCTATAATGGTTTACTCTTACAAATTGTGACTAGGATAGAAAGTTGTCTCATTGGCACTCATTCCACAATTTCTTATATCTATTATTTGTTTGTTGGGAAAAAGGAATGACAGACAAACAATATGTATGAACTGAAAATGCATTTATTATTAAAGACAAGACTAAAAAGTTTATTCAACTATTAATTTACTGCTTGGTTTAAATACTTATGCTGTTTTGTAAGGCTATATTTATTCTCTGTCTTTGACACCTTCCAACTTTTTATGAAGATGTCACAGGAAAACGGTCTAATCTATATAAAAAACAAGAAACACTCATGAACCACATCAACAAGCGACAACCACTGAACAACAGGTTCCTGCTTAGTACAGGTTAGGTTTCAGTACCTTTTTTTTTAGAGACTTTGGAATCAGGTGTTTTTAAGTGCAGGATTGATCTTTTCAGGATCTGGGAATTATTTTTTCAAATTTCAAGACGTGGGGATATAAATTTCTTTTAATTTGGGACCTCAGAATTTTATGTTTTTAAGCCCAGGATTTTGTCCAACCTCCCCTCACAGGTGCAAAGAAATGTAATGGGTTTAAACAGGCACCAACCTGCCCCCTGAACCAGTAGTATAACATTACATAGAAAGACAAGTACACTATAAAATATAAACTGAAAAGGTTTAACTTCATCAAACAGAAATATTAACAAAACAAGTAGACATTATGGAGGGGGGATAGGACCTTTATCGGGACTCCAGGATCGGCTGTTTTTAAGCTCGGGATTTCGGGATTTACCCTTTCGGGATCCGGGAATTCTTTTTTTCGGATTTCGGGATGCCGGGATTTACTTTATTTAATTTCGGGACCTCAGGATTTAGTGTTTTTGAGCCCAGGATTTCGGGATCAGGACCCCTCCTACCCCCCCTCATTATGTGACCCTGAACAAATACATTTGATCTATGACACAATATAAATATGTAGAACAATGCAAAAGACAACTATAAACCAGGACAAAATAGTGTTAAATAAAATAACATACACAGGTGACTTTAAATATAATATTTTTATCGTTTGGGAGTAAGAAAACAGAAGTGTAAATTAATCGTAATGCTAAACACTTATCAAAGGTGGTACATATAAAAAAAAAATGGGGAGAGATGAGATGTAACACAAAATAAACAAACATTGAATAACAAAAATGTAATGTTACACAGAGGAAATTTAAAGAATAAAGAGTAGACAACTCATGAATTTATCTAAAATAACACTATTATAATAATGTGTGATATTTTCTCTATGATGATGCTTAAACTTTCTTGTTACTTATCATATTTTTATTGTTTTCAGATTTAAGGATCATATCAAAGTTTAAAGAACAAGCCAAATAAATAAATGGAAACAAAAGATAAGGTGGCCTAGGTTCTAGAATAAGCAACTATGGTGTTTGTAAACACTAAAATCCATTTTTGTCTAGCTTACATACATGAATCTTTGAATCTAACATCTTGCCTGAATGAATTGAGCCAAAAGATCTTAACATGGGAAATAATGTGTCTTATAGCTATACCCAAAAGACGGGTGCCTCTGAAATCACTGCTGCTAATGAACAATACATAAGAACTAATTCTAAAGTCAAGGGAGAGGGTGAAAATGTCTGCTGTGACAATGAGTTCATAGTAGGTGGTAAAATGGAAGAGTACAATAAAATATCTATGAGGTCAGACATCGCCAGTAATACATCACATGATAATATACAAGAATCACATGACTTACAAGACAACAGTTTGGAAGTTTCTGCTGTTCAAGACCATTCATCAATACCTGTAGAGGACATGGAACAAAATAATTCAGAGAATGGCCATGGTTTCAAACCAGAATCACAACCTTGTGATTGTATAGAACCTAACTTAGATACAAAATCATCAGCCACTGCTAACAGTAAACAAACAGTTTGTTTACAACTTCCTAGCAAACCTCATGTTAAAGCTACACCATTATGTGTATTATCTTTAGAAAAAGATTCTAAATCAAAATCAACAACAGTACCTAATAAAAGTAAACAAAAAGTCAAACAATTAGATTTTAATAATCATGCTACTGATGGGCAACCTTCAGAGATTGTTGTTTTTAGTAACAATGTTGAAGAGGATGTTGACAATGAAACATTACTTCAAATAGCAGAACTGCAGCTTAAAAATGGAAATCCACAAGAGGCTAAAACTAACATTGCTCATATTTTAGCCAGATTAGATCAAGAATTTAACCTAATGAGAACAAGAACAAGTCAGAGGATTGATCAGAGTAAAGCTGTGTTTGATGATCATTGCAGAAATATTGGGAAACAGTACAAAATGTGTTCCCTCCTTCTTATGAAGGTATGTTCTGTTTATCTTTCCTTCATTGTCCACAATGTTACCGTATATTTTGCTATTAACTGTATCCATAAGATGCTTAATTAATCATTGTAGTGTGTGACATGTATTCTTGTGTATAATTCTGCTATTTATGAACAGGTTAAAGTGGTTTGTTGAGCTAGTTAATTTTTTAATTGTAGTCACATCCAGCATGTCAACTTGTACACATTTCAGAGGATTATTATGATGTGAAATTTTTATGTTCATGTTTTTGTGAAGTATGATTATTATATTTACTTTATTTCAGCTTCCTGATAATGTATTAGATGCTATGAGATGTCTTTATACAGGTTTGTTTAGATACTATAAATAACAACTCAAGGAGATGTGGTAAACTTAAACAAGACAGTATTATAGATAGTATATCTACAGGTCAAGATATTATCTTCAACAATTGAAATATGTTTATCTTTATTCATATGATTTGGCAGCATATACTAGATATAAGAAGTTGTCGTAAGAGTGCCAGTGAGACATATCTTTATCCAAGTCATAATTTATAACAGTAAACCATTATATTTCAAAAGTACGGTCTTCAATATAGAGCCTTGGCTCACACCCAACAGCAAGCTATAAAGGACACCCAAATTGATGAGTGTAAAACCATTTAAACCGGTATACCAACGGTCTAATCTATTTAAAAAATTGAGAAACAAGAAGCACTTATGAACCACATCAACAAACGACACCCTCTGAACATCAAATTTTTTTTTATTGAAAAAATGAATAATGCTGCAATGTTGATATAAACCTTTGCTTTCTGTACTGTTAATATATGACACAAATGTTCTTACTTTGTATAAGTTCATCATTAAAAGAGGGGCGAAAGATACCAGAGGGACAGTAAAACTCATAGATTGAAATAAACTGACAACGCCATGGCTTAGATTTCTTCATTTAGATTTTCATATATGTACTCCATGGTCAGGTTGTTGTCTCTTTGACACATTTCCCATTTCCATTCTCCATTTTATGTAAAAATATTCTAAAAATAGCAAAATGATTTAATTTGAATTGTAAGCAAGTAGAGGAATAGAAATGATAGATTGAAAATAAATCCCAACACATCATATACTTATATACTTACATATAGCACATGTTCTAATAATATTTGGATATACTCAGTTTATATTTTTCTTGTTAAAAATTTTATTGTAATAGGATTGTTGTATTATGGTAACCCTGATTTGTATGAATATGAGAAAATTAGTTCAGATGTATGGAGGAGATTTCAAGAAGAGGTGGCAAATAATTTCAAGGTTAGTATTAGAAAATCGTAAAAAAATGGAATATGTACTTTTTCTTGATCAAAAATTTAAAAAGTTCTGAAAGAACTATAACTTAAATGGATGTTGCAAAAGCATCTTTTAAGGATCACAACAACTTTAGTATTTTGAGTATTATTAGCGGTTGTATTTTTGTATTGTTTGACTACAGTTCAGATACATATATATTCTGATTGTACAAAAAATTCAAAATCACTGTTTGTCAAAAAGACTGTGTTAGTCCTGATTAACTTATGGTTTTGTTATTAATTAGCTCAAAATTTGGGGGCATACTTTGTTTTATGACACAAGACTGATATTTTGGAAAATCTGAAATTTCCTTTTTTGGGGGGAAATAGCTGGAAAACATCAATATTATGTAGAATTGTGTGCTCCTACTTAAGCTTCTTTTAAAACTGTTGATTTAGTCCATTTGGTAAAGCAAGATTAATTTTTAATTGAATTATGAGCTGCATCATCATCAGTTTTCTCACATGATCATATATTTGCACATAACATTCACATATATAGCAATGCTTTTGACCTACCTGAATTTTCATTCTAAATTAGGCTCGAAATCATCTTTGTTAAGCTTTTTATAATAATCATATGGGATTTTTTTCATAAATTTGTTCCTATCTGTTCTTTGAATTTCCAATGAAATATCTTTTAAAGGTTTCTAAATGAAATGTATTATAAATGAATAAAAGGAGATACATTAGATAAATATAACTGTTTGAGTGAAACAAAAACCCAAGAACACAGAAAACCCAAGTCCTTAAAAGGTCAGGGATCAGTTTCACAAAAAAACTTACTACTAAGATTGATCATAAGTTATGAACAATTCAGTATACTTAAGATCAATCTTAGTCGTAAGTTTTTTTGTGAAACAGACCCCCGATCTTCAACAATGACATGACATTTATTTTCAAATTACATTTAGCTCTGAATCAATGTATTAACATTTCTGTATAACTCTTTATTAGCCTCCTCCGTCCTGTCCCAAGGCCATCACATTCCGTCCATCTGTGCCTCCCCAGAATTAGTTTCTGTTCTCTTACTTCATTTTTTACCAACCAAATATTATCATACTTATCAAAATGCTGAAATTCACAAAACACAGATTAAATTCTAAATTAGGTGACATCACTTTTACCATTCATGAATTATGCATGAGAAATAAAAACCTAGACACAAGGCATATTTTGATATCATTTGTTACGTTGTTTACAGAACCTTTTCTTCAGGATGATATTTTTCCTGTATTTTATAGGCGGCATACCTGGTGATGACAGATTTGGTTGTTATATGCAATAACCTTTATGAAAGCCACACAAGGATAATATTATTCATGGCTTTTGAACTAGCAACAAAATTTGTAAAACTGATGTCAAAGTTACCAGAGGATTCCAAACTGAATGTTTATACACTTGTATCTAGATTGTGGTTAATATGTGCTAGATGTCATTATATAATGGTAAGTATAAAAACAATAAGGGACTTGTTGTGGTATTGTAGATTCATTATTATTCCTGGGATACTAATTTTCTTGGATTTCAAGGAAACAATCCTAAGAAAGGAATAACATTTTTGTACTTGCTCTTCATCTTAAGTTTTAATCAAAGAATAGTAATAATAGATATTCTTTTACTTATAGATAAGGGACAAATTCAAATTCAAACACATCTCCAAATCACAAAAAAAGTCTAAAATAAACAACTATCAATGCATGGACTGGACATTGGCTTTTCACAAATGCAAGCTCATTTTGACTTGTTTAAAACTAGTCTACAATTTTCAAAGATAAACAAATTGTCTCAAAGGTGTGTTTGACAGAATCAAATCAGTTTTTATCAAAGAGACTATTATAACTCTAATTTGGTATTAATATGAAATTCTAATTTAATGTTGTCTATTCTCACAGAAAGAATTTATAAAAGCTCAGGAAGCCCTTAGTCTATGTAAGTAACCAGTTACTTTTACTTATCACTAGCCATAGCTATGCAGTATGGGCTTGGTTCATTATTGAAGGCTGTATGGTGACCTATAGCTGTTAATTTCTCTGTCATTTGGTCTCTGGTGAAGAGTTGTCTCGTTGGCAATCATACCACATCTTTTTTTATTAAAATATATTCAGTGACAAGCAATCAACAATCTGATTACAATACAGTTCTCCCTTTGCTTACAAGGGTCTCACAGCTATCTGTTCTATTTTCTGTTTTAAGATCTTTCGGTAATCTCTAATTTTGTCATCATGATACACACCTTAAAAAATGTGTAGGCAGGACATCTCTGGCTGATGTGATCATTACCACAACAGAAAGTACAATGGAGTGGTGTCAGATCTTTATAGTTAAAGATTGGACACAGAATTTTCATTTCAATCAAATTGAGTTATAAGCAAATGTGCAGCAAGCATACATTAAGGCAGGGAATTTCAAAGCAGAGGACTATGGGGTTAAAAAATTTCATTCAACATTTTGTATAAGTTTGGTCTTGTTATCTTATAGAATTTCTTTAAGGATAAATATCAGTTTTAATGGTGGAATTATCCTTCAAGTGTTAAATATGGTAAACAGTATACAGTATACATCAGACTCGGACTTCTCTTGAACTGAATTTTAATGTGCGTATTGTTATGCGTTTACTTTTTTTTACTACATTGGTTAGAGGTATAGGGGGAGGGTTGAGATCTCATAAACATGTTTAACCCCGCCGCATTTTTGCGCCTGTCCCAAGTCAGGAGCCTCTGGCCTTTGTTAGTCATGTATTATTTTAATTTTAGTTTCTTGTGTACAATTTGGAAATTAGTATGGCGTTCATTATCACTGGACTAGTATATATTTGTTTAGGGGCCAGCTGAAGGACGCCTCCGGGTGCGGGAATTTCTCGCTACATTGAAGACCTGTTGGTGACCCTCTGCTGTTGTTTTTTATTTGGTCGGGTTGTTGTCTCTTTGCCACATTCCCCATTTCCATTCTCAATTTTAGTATAATATATAAAACTTATTTCACTATATAGTAAGATAAGAAACAGTATGCTTAATGTTCTATTTCAGTATGCAATGATCCAAGACCAGTCAACAATATTGACGTATTAGAATTATGGGCCTTTTGCTTATTTCATACTGAAAAGTATACTCTGGCTAAACAAAAAGTAGAGCTTGCCATGAAAGTTGCAAGAACTGTAAGTAATATAGCAATTTTTAAAAAGAATTAATTAATTGATGTTTAATGTCACTTTCAGCACTATAGTGCTGTTTCATAGCTGTCAGTTTTATTCTGTGGAGGAAGTTGCAATTCCCAGAGAGAACCATGGAACCTCTGTAGGAAAACGGACATTCCTAGTCAATTAAGAATGGGGTCAAGCACACCTGCAACATGCAGGATAAGAACTTACAGCCTCAATGTTGACAGGCTAGTGATACAATTGTTGGAATACTTAAACCACTTTATAGCCACTGTGGCCCTTTTTTAAATGAAAGAAAAATAACATTTTTATACAGATTTGCTATTTTAAAGAATTATGCATTCGAGTCATGTCTTGTACTGTTATTGTTCAAATGATTGCATTGCATCTTATGGCTAAGCATTGCAATTACAAAAGATACTGTTTAATGTCCTAGTTGATATTGTGTCAGATTTCAATAGGCTATTTGCCAATTCCCGTCATTGACCCTGTAATTAGAGATCCCTTTTTTGTTGTCTCCCTTTATGAGGGACATTGATTTTTATTTACAATGGAGAGCTAGCAGAAAGAGGAAATTTACCTGTGTGTTATTTGAGTAATCTATAAGGTTTTCAAATCTTTTAATTACATTAATTAGTTGTTTAGCTAATCCTTTTGACGTCAGAAATTATTTTTCATGAATAATTAGTTAAACTGCCAATACATCACAGTGACTATCAATTCATTATGCTTTGCATTGGCAAAAGCCAATTTTGTCCAGTATGGAACCAGTCTACGATTTACAAAGGGAAGTAATTTTTTTTAAAAGTGTGTAATAACAGAATCAAATCAGTAATTGGCAAATGGACTATTGACTATCCATTCAAATATGAGTAAGTTATTACACTGACTATCCATTCAAATATGAGTAAGTTATTACACTGACTATCCATTCAAATATGAGTAAGTTATTACACTGACTATCCATTCAAATATGAGTAAGTTATTACACCTGAATCATGAAGATACAATTTTGACTGCACACTTAATGAAATAGTTTCTTCCTTTCTGTGAGTCAAAAATTATGTTCGTTTACCCTTAGTTATTAAATTTCTTTTAATAAAAACTCTTAATCATTCCATTGCATTGCATGGCTGACAAATCCAAGGGGACATAACTTTCATTTTGATTCTGCAATTATCTCCCTTTCATCTGGTTTATATTTTAAGTTGAATTCAAGCTGCCATTTATAATAAGAATAACTTTTGAATGAGGAAATCACTATATCAATAATTATAGTTTTTTATTCAATAGGAAGAACAAAAGTCCAGATTTCAAAAGTTAGAAGAGCATTTAGAACAGAAAATTCAGCAGGTAAATCTTCAATTAGTGTATTCTCTTTCTAAAGTGTCAAGACAATTTACAGCAGGTTACTTTAATAATAGCAACTACTGTATTTCATATAACATGTATTTTCCAAATTTAAGATTTGGAACAAGACAAAAGATTGGAAGTATACAAAATGCAAACCACATTTTTTTTAATTGAATACAAGATCCTATAATTTGTGTCAAACTGGTGTATTTCATTCAACTGAAGTAAGATAGTACTTGAACAAGCATACTTTTGAATACATGGTGAGCTTTCCCTATTCAAAGGTAAACACAGATCGATCAGATGTACGGCTTGATTTGGTTTGTATTTCCTTAATATTTCATAAAATCTTTTTTAGGATTTTTAAAGTTAGTGTATTATCGTTTTTCAGAGAAATAAAGATGACAAACATGATGAACATGGGGGTAAGTTATAGTTATGCATGAAAATTCTATTATTTTTTATTTATCTCAACTCAGTTTCTACATATATTATTTGTGATATGTTCAGTTAAGGGGAATCATTAGATGTATCTAAATGATATATAGTATGCAGATTTATAAGCATTGGAACATCTCATTTCCATGGAGATTTTTTGGCCCCAACCCCTCAGTTGTTTTAAACTTTTGCTTACTTTACATGTATTAGTTTCTAATTTGGTCTGTAGACTTAGATTGTTTTGCATAGTTTACATGTGAAAGTTTGTAATAAGATTAGTTTGAGATGAACCACTTAAGTGAAGTCGTTGATATTATATATGCAGTTGTATTCACATTTGCAAGTCTCCTTCAGACAATATGGCATCAACCCCTTGGCATAGTTCATTGACTTTGATACTTTTACATAATTTACAAGTTAAAGTTTGTGTTTTTAAGGTTATTTAAATGGAAAACACTCATGATAAGTCAATGGCATTTGGTAGGCAGTTTTATAAGCATTCATATTTCTCTTATGGCAAGGAGGTTATTTGGCCCTGCCCCTTCAGTCATGGTGCATTATCTTTGAAATTTTATTATACATATACTATCAAAATTACAAACTATCAAGTTATTAAACACAAATTTTCTTATTCTTTTTAGATTTGGGAACTACATTAACAGAAACTTCAGGCTACAGCTATGGTGGACTAATAGATTTAGTGGAATCTGCAAACATTGATTTTGAAGCTGAAGTTGTTGATGATGTTGGGAAAGAATGGTCAGATACCCAAAGTATTTCTGAATCTGAATATTCAGCATTTACAGATCATAGTGATGCAAGTTTTTTTGATGACACTGCATCATCATGTTCAACTAGAAGTGGAAAGAATAAAGTAAGAAGAAAAACAAAGACGGTGCGTAAAAAGAAAGCCAACTCGACAGATGGGAGTAGTTCATCACAGAAATCTGGAACTCTGCCATTACCAAGTTTTGCAGTAAACAAGTCTTCAAAATTTGATATGATTCAAAAATGGCGAAACGATAATCGACAAGCTTTTAAAGGTCACCAGTATCAGAAGGGTCACAATAGAAGTAGAAAAGACTCAAATGAAGAAAAAACATTTTCAGAGGAAGAATATAGTAGTGAAAATATGTCTGATGTATCATCAATGTCCATCTGTACAACAAGGTCAATGGCTGGTTTGTCTGCAGATGAATTTAGTGGATCAGAATATGATATTTCTGATTCTGGTAGTGATTGGTGCAGTTCAGCCTCTGATTTTGAAAAAGAAGACGACAACATTGAGGAAAAGTCTCCAGAAGAACCAACATATTTTCAAAGAAGCCTAAGCTATCATTCGGGACAGTTCAGGGCAAGAAATATACTGGAAAAAGAATATTTTCAGAAAGGTCTAGATTTAAGTGATGAATGTATTGAGTCTGTTGGAACTCATTATTTCAAAGGAAAAAGGATAATGTACCAAGATATTAGTAATAAAAATTTTGATGATCAATGTCGAATGTTACCAAAGATATATAAAAGATGCACTATTAGTATTGAATCAGCTCATCAAGCTGTTTGTACACCAGTAGAACCAACAGATGAAATTCAGGAAATACAAATCATCGGACGATCAAAATGTGGTCAAACCTTTACAGATGATACAGTAGTAGTTCAGATTCACTCAAAACAAATTGGCGGCAAGGTTCATGGAGAGGTGGTTTCCTTTATTCAACGACATCGTTACAAGGATATTGTCCATCCTGTGTTTGTATGTCTTTTAGATCTTAAGGAAGGACATTTGATGAAGCCACTCTGTCGTACTCTTCCAAAATTACATATTTTACACTCCACCGTTAAGAGAAAATTTAAGCATCTTCTTAAATCAAGAGTTGAGATTTATAAATATGATGCAACCAAAGGAACTATCAGTTTTTGGCGCTATCATGATGTTCAAGAAGGAGAGAGAGAACAATGGTTGTTTATTGTAGCCTTAATAAAATGGAAACCAAATAAAATATATCCTTTGGCAGCAGTTATTGATGTCATTCATTGCACACAAAATCCATATGATGGAATCAGAATAATGTCCAAAGAATACCAAGTGCCTTATTTCTATGAAAAATCCACCATTGAAGGCATTAAAGCAGCATTCAATGAGGCTAAGGCATTCAATACTAAAGATTACCGTGACAGAACTAACGATCTTAGGGTCTTTACCATAGATCCACCGGGGTCCAAAGACTTAGATGATGCTCTGTCTGTCACTCTGCAGAGAGATGGTTCTTATGAGGTAGGAGTACACATTACAGATGTGTCAACTATTGTCAAGAAAAATGACTTAGTTGATAGAGAAGCACAGACAAGATGTGTCACGTTTTACCCCGGTAAAGGATTCCGGCCATTTGCTATGCTACCAGAACCTCTAAGTGAAAGTCTTTGCAGTTTACTCCCAAATCAGAAAAAGCCTGTTATATCAGTTTATTTCAATTTTGATCAGAAAGGGAATGTTTCAAAATTAGTGCCAACCATTCAGAAATCTATTATTAAATCTTTCAAACAGTTTACATACCAAGAAGTCCAAAATATTTTAGATGACAAGTTAGAAGAACACACAATTGAACTGGTCCAGGATGTAAAAATGTTATATAAACTTTCCCAGAGTTTGAAAGAAGACAGATTAGGTCATGCCTCATTTGCATGGCCAGTAGAAATAGATGTTTCAGAGGATGAAAATCCCATGGACACATATCAGGCTCACTCATTGGTTGAAGAATTTATGATACTGACAAACAGTAGTATTGCCCAACTTCTGAGAAGACAGTATCCAGGAAGTGTTCCTCTCCTTTGTCAACAGCCACCTGCAATCGAAGTGTTTGACAACTGGTATAATGTAAACAAACATTACATACATCACATTTTTGGTCTTCAATCAAGGGAGACACCAAGAGGCACTATTTCTGTTTCCGGTTCTCCTTCAGAAGGGAGAACTAGGAAACTAACACCTGTCCAGACTTGGGTTTTGGAGGAGATCAAAGATTTGGTGCCAGAAACCCAGCAAAATATATTCAGAATCAAACAACTTATCCAGTCTGATTTTCTGCATCCTAAACAAGCTTTAGCATACCATGAGTGGAACTTGTTTCAAGAATCATCAAAATATGTCTGTTCTACAGAGATATTGGCAAATCAAGATAAAGGTATTCATTTCTCCCTGGAGAAAAGATCTTATGTACATTTTACTTCTCCACTACGTAGGTACAGTGACCTCATTATACATAGACTTGTCTCTGCAATGCTGAAGAAGCATGTATCTCCTTATGAACCACAAGAAATATCAGATTTATGTTCTACCATAAATGATGCTACAAAGAGGGCTAACCAGTTTAAGAAAAGTTGTAAGCAGTTCATTTTTGGCAGATTTTTCAAGAAAAATCCAGTTTTATTTAATGGTTTTGTGAAAGAAATATCAGATAACGGAATTAAAGTTGTTATACCAGGTTTACAGAAACTTCCAATCTCCAGGAAAGAAGTCCAGTTCAATGTATTAGATGTCGCTTGCAAGCCAGAGCAAAAAGAGGATGTTGATATGCAAAGTATGACAGAATATGAGAAAGACATGAAAATGGTTGTAGTGAAATGGGAGAAAAGATTATACAGTTACATACATAGGTCATGCAGAAAACCTAAAACAAGTCGATTTGAGTTAGAAAAGAAGTATTTCTCACCTTATCTAAGAATATATCCACACCAAAATACAACTTTTTTAAGGTACAAAGATCATTGGAGCACAATCTTGAAGTGTACTTTGAAAGAAAAGATTGATGATTTAAGAGAGATGCTATACAGGTTTAAAGATAATGAACAAACAAAACTTAACATTTTACATGACAAAGAGAATGTCAGTTCATTCAAAAGAAGTGTGATGGATGTTAGCTCAGAAGTTAAGGAGGGAATCATTGTTGAACATAGATGTAGATTCCAAGTCCCATATCATCATGGACAAATCATCCAGCTTCAAATGTCGGCAAGTCTGAATCGTGGGTTTTTGACACCTTCTCCTCAAGTTCTTGACGTAACAGAAAATATTAAGTTCTGCATTGACCATTTTGATAACCCAATAAAAACATTGCTACGATATGCGAAGTTGCGTACAAAGTCAAGATATTCCAGGCTGGAGGATTATGTCAAGACTTGGATACCTATCGTAGAAATGGAAGCAACCCTCAGTGCAGTGCACAATGAAGATACAGCAGTTATAAATGACATCCCTGTAGAATTTAGGGGACGGAGGGGGAGATTTGTTTTAACAAAGGGATTTTGTGACATCAGAGATATGGATGTTTCCAGTGGACCTATAGAAATTCTGTCAACTGGGATTAACGATGGGACCGAGAATATTATAGAGGAATCAGCTACATATACAGAGCAAAGAATTAACTATGAGGAAGAGGATACCCCAATGAGTACAGAACATGAAATGGATACTGAAGAAGAAATGTCAAATGTAGGTCAGAGGGAAAAAAATGTTATTGATAGAAATGCAGAAAAAAGTACAACACATAGAGCATCTGACTTGGAGGTTGTAGAGCCAGAAAAAGAAAATAAAGAAACAGAAAACCAGTCACAAAATGGCAGCTTGCAGAAGAAGAAACCAAAGTACACAAATATTTTGAGTTCTCACTTTTTATGCATTAAATTAAAAAGGCCTCTACCAGAGAATGTCAAAGCAAAAATGGGCAATTGCCTGCCAAGACAAAGCCAGTACATTTGGGTAGCTCATGGTGAACTGTTGAAATCCAGGAAAATTAGAACCAAGAAATACAGCAAAAGAAGAGAGTGTTTTAAAAAGGTTCTAGAAATTGACCTTGTATTCAAGTTGCATGAAAGCAGTCCATCACCACCTGTGACAGAAGTAACATCTGATGATAAATGTTCTATAGAACTCATTTTAAAGCCTAGAGTCTTCAGGTAAGTATATATACATTAATACTTTAATACAGTATATATGGTATCCATTTAAACCTATTTTCATATAATTCTTCCCTTTTATTAGATTTGTTTTGACAATTATTCTTGAAAAGGCTTAATATGAAAATACGACAGCCAAGTTAGTCAAGATAATTATGACCTATACTATGCTGAAGGTATTTTTTATTTTGATATATTAATCCCTTATCAATGTTATTACAAAAAATTGAAGCAAAATATAAAACAGTTTTTTTAAGATATAGTATTTTGGCTTGCATAAATCAATTCTAGTTTTGTTTGCACATCACTGGTTAAACAATAACACATGATTATTACAATACCATACCTGTGTGTTACTCCAGTGTTGTCATTAGTCAAAAAGGCCTTTTGTTGGCCACATACACTATTCTGACCATGTATAAAGTTGAGATAAGTATATTTTGTTTTGTACAAAATAAAAAAAATAAAATATGCAAGTAATTTGAGTTTATTATACAAAGTCTTTAACTCAGCTTTTTAGCTCACCTGGCCCAAAGGGCCAAGTGAGCTTTTCTCATCACTTGGCGTCCGTCGTCGTCGTCCCTCGTTAGCTTTTACAAAAATCTTCTCCTCTGAAACTAATGGGCCAAATTTTACCAAGCTTGGCCACAATCATCATTGGGGTATCTAGTTTAAAAAATGTGTCAGGTGACCTGACCAACCAACCAAGATGGCCGCCATGGCTAAAAATAGAACATAGGGATAAAATGCAGTTTTTGGCTCATAACTCAAAAACCAAAGCATTTAGAGCAAATCTAACGAGGGTAAAATTGTTTATTAGGTCAAGATCTATCTGGCCTTAAATTTTCAGATGAATCGGACAACTCGTTGTTGGGTTGCTGCCCCTGAATTTGTAATTTTAAGGAAATTTTTCTGTTTTTGGTTATTATCTTGAATACTATTATAGATAGAGATAACCTGTAAAAAGCAATAATGTTCAGCAAAGTAAGATTTACAAATAAGTCAACATGACTGAAATGGTCAATTGACCCCCTAAGGAGTTAATGTCCTTTATAGTCAATTATTAACAATTTTCATTTGGCCAAGTTCATTATAGATAGAGATAATTGTAAGCAGCAAGAATGTTCAGTTTAAAGTAAGATGTACAAACACATCACCATCACCGAAACACAATTTTGTCATGAATCCATCTGTTTCTTTTGTTTAATATTCACATATACCAAGGTGAGCGACACAGGCTCTTTAGAGCCTCTAGTTTTTGTTGGTAAATGTTGTAACCATTGAACCAGTTAAAGACAATTTATATATCTGAACATCTAGTCATAAACACTGTACTTTGTAGGAGAATAGAATGTTACATGAAGCTATTGGGACAGGGGCAGGCTAGTGAACTTGCTGAGAATATTGCATTAGGACATACTATCAGTGCTCCAGGTACATTTGTATTTAAAATGTTTCCTAGTAATTATATAATTATACAATAATGTGTTCTCTCATATCATACTTATTTCTTGAAATAGATCAGGCTAACATGGCTAACAGTGATCATAATAGGTACTTGTACATTTGTACACATGAAATATCATTTAAAAATAGCCTTTAACCTGCTTTTTGTTTAAAATACCACAATTAAAGTCCAAATCTATATTGCTAAATTTATTTTTTCTTAACCCTTTATGTTACCAAGAATCTGTTCAAAAAGAGGTCATGATTTCAATGATCAAGAAAAACTGAATTTCTGAATGGTAATTTGAGCTAAACAGCTAGAAATATTTTTGGTATCAATTTAAAAAAAGAAATCATTCCAGGAACGTAGTACATTGTAACAGAAACTGAAAATAAAGTGGTATAAAACAATTTACATGCAATCATTCTTTGGCAGAAATAATACATGTATTCTTCAAAAAACCTGTTAAAATGTGTGTATGTGTGGGTGTGGGTGTGGGTGTGGGGGGGGGGGGGGAGGGAATTACATTTTGATATTTATAGCTAATGAATAGTTTTTATATTAAAGTAAGTAGTGACATTTTGCCAGGAATGCATCAACAAATGTATTTGGTATTTTTCAGATCAGGATCATCTTAGACTATGTAGAAGTATGAGTTACGAAGTTGATGTACAAGGTTTTCCTGAAAACAATACACAGCAGCATATAGCTATCAGGAAAGCTCTGAATTCTAGGTTCAGTTTAATTCAGGGACCTCCAGGTACATTACAATTTGACATCTTAACTAAATAATTATGTTATAAACAAAGCTAAAGCTAGACTTCCTTTGACTATTTTTTATTTCTTTAATCTTGCTGTGTTGAAGATCCATTGGTTGCTTTGGAATTTATTCTGCTCTTTGGTTAGATTTTGTCTCTTTGAAAGTTTCCCTGTTTCAATTCTCAGTTTATATTTGGAATGCCGGCCAATCAACATTAAGAAATTGTATAAAACTCCTATTTAATGGTATAGAATAATGTTATTATTCATACAATTAGGACCTTTGAAGTTTGAAATGGTTCTTATGCTTTATATCTCACTGTTGCAATAACAAATTATCCACAGTATTCATAGAGGGTATTATAGTGGGGGGGGGGGGGGGGTATCTGCATGGAAGAATGCCTAATAAAACTGCCATTTCTTGATGAAGAAACAATTTTTTTAAATTTGCAGGTTGATCTTTTTACTGATTTTATGACAACACAGTGAATAACAAACCTTTTTCATGGCTGCACATGAAATAAAAATGGCAAAACATGTTGCATGAAAATAACCCTTTACCACCCTCTTTATATATTTTCAATATGTTTTATAGGAACAGGGAAGACATTCACAGGAGTCAAACTTGTGTATCTTTTTAATAAGTTGAACAAGCTATCTCAGGAGAGGGACGGAAAAAGAAGACGAGTGATTTTCTGTGGACCATCAAATAAGTCTGTTGATCTTGTAGCAAGTATGTGTAATTATGTCTCACTTCAGCAATATAAGTACCATAACTATTTTATCTCTAAATAATGAAGTAAAAGAATTGACATATGTCAGTTATAATTTTTTTCACATAGAAGTTCCATCAAACCAGGCACCTTGATTTAGTGGTCACCTTTCTCTGACAGACACTCTCAGACCATCCCAAAGATAGTTTTATGTATCATTTAACTGGTTTCAGAGGTTACCTATTTTTGCACAAAATGGTTATTTCAATCTTAGACAATGGTCACTTTAGTGTTATTATCAACCAAAATTATCATGATGTAAGTTTATATGTTCAGTATTCAAGTCAAAATGAGAATTGGAGCCTGTTTGAATCAGATTGCATGAGAATTAAATTCCCCATGTTACACTCTGTACACTTATTTAAAGTTGAATTGTTCAGTTATAAAATTTCTTTTGCACTAATATATCTGGAAAATAATATTTATGTATGTTGAAATTGTTTTAATGTATAGCACTATGATATTTTAAATTAAATGTAGTCATAAACCTAACATTACATACACAGTGTTCACTTGAAAAGTTGACCAGGCAAGAATATATAAAATACCTTAAATAACAAAATTTATAAATGAGATGAGAGCAAATGAAAGCTCAGCAAAATGAAAACTTTTGACCAGTCCAGATAGTTCCAAAAAGTATCTGGAGAAATGCTAAGAGATCTTAGCAACAGAAAAAAAGTTTGAATTTTAAAACTAAAAGAACTTTTATTTTAAATTACATGTGACCTGCAGTTTTAAGCTGACATACATCTTCACCATATTTAACAGCACTGAAGTATTTTAAAAAACATTTTGTAATCTATATATATTTCTGTTACAGGATGGGTAGTGAATAAACTTGGAGACAAGGCTCCAAAAATAGTCAGAATGTATGCTAGTTCTTATGAATACCTGGACTTTCCTGTACCTGGCCGTGCTATTATTTCCAGTAGATCAATGAGGTCTGCCCAATCAGATCAATTATTAAATGAAAAGGGTGTAGTCCTTCATCATATCATAAGATCCGATGGAAAGCCTCATGCAGCAGAAATCCAAGAGTTTGATGCCAAGTTTCATGTAGACAACATTATAATAAGAGAAAATGAGAAAGTGCCTCATGAGCTAAGAAAACCAGTCAACACTAAATTGCAGGACATTTATGAATACAAACGTTTGCTGCATACTGCAACTGTAGAAGAGTTAGATAATTATGATGTTATATTTTGTACCACCTCCCTAGCAGGTAATCCACGGATGTTGTCCGCTACAAAAAACCAAGTGGCTCAAGTCATCATTGATGAATGTGGCATGTGTTCTGAGCCAGAGAGTATGGTTCCAATCATTGCCACACATGCCACTCAGGTTGTTCTGATTGGTGATCACAAACAGTTACGTCCAATCATTATGAGTCGAGAGGCATCTGAGCTAGGCTTGGAGAAATCTTTGTTTGAGAGATATTCTACCGACCGTTCTCTGATGACAATGTTGGAACAACAATATAGGATGGTAAGAGTATTGCTAATTCTAAATAAAATATAATGAATTACCTACTCATTCGCCTATAAAAAGACTAATATGAGGCAGGTACTACCTGATGAGCTCCAATAGCTTACTGTTCTGTAATCAGACATACATGAATGCTGGATTTCTTATGCTCCTCAGATACCAATTTGCAAGGAAATCATATACTCAGTATGTTATGATGTCTAACAAATAGTCAAAAAAAAGGAATGAAAAACCAGAAAAAAGTTTTTCAACCATGTTGTTGAAGCTGTTTTAGTAGGATAGTTGTACCTATTATAGACCAAATTGACCCTTAATTCATTCGAGATCAAAACAAGTTACAATATAAAAAGTTAAAAAGTTATTCCTCCCTTCAATATCAGGTCGATCTTGTACAGGACCATGAAAAAATCAAAACTGCAGGGCTGAATTATGTAGCCCAGATGACATAAAAAATTAAATTAGGAAATGCATGCCAATTTTCAAAATCTGGACAAGGGATTTAAAAAACAAGAAGTCTATAAAAAACAATTATACATTTTAATATGCATTGCAATGCCTCGTAAAGCAGGAAATCATTACCGGTACTTGTCTATAGTATGGTATAAATTCAAGTCTCAATGTAGAAATTGATGATAGAATGATAAAATATAACCTTCAGTAAATATACATGTAAATTTTGGAGTAAATTATTTTTCAGAATGAAAGTATTTGTGAGTTCCCGTCTAGAATGTTTTATGGTGGTAAATTAAAAACGGCCCATGAAGGTATTGGCAAGGCTGATAAACCACTAAAGATGTGGAGGAAATCCAACAACATTCCAAGAGTGTTTTGTCATGTTGAGGGAGAGGAGGAGACATTGACAGTGAAGACAAAGGAAGGGAATGAACAATCCAGGAGCAACAGCAGAGAAATAGAACAAGTGGTAGGAAGTATTTAGTGTTGTCATGTGTTTTAAGGTTAAAAAAAATAGGGATGGATAATTGGTATGCATTTTTCAAATCATTTTATTGTCTATTATAAGAGTTATCTGCCTAATTATGAGTTTTATAGAATTCATACCTTACTTTGAAAGGGTTTATATGAAAGTTATGTATGAATTTCAGCATACTTTTATATCCCAATTAAGATATCAAAAGTGCCTCAACCCATGCAAGGTTTTTAATTGGACTGGTTCTAAAAATGTTATACTTTTTCAACTATCTGTTTTATATTAAAAAATCACCTATATTTATTTATTTCTAATTTAGTTAAAAGTGTTTCGACACATGGTGACAGTTGAAGGTGTGGATCCAAAGACTATCAATGTTATGTCTCAGTACAATGCTCAGTGTACTGCACTGAGAGACGAACTAACAAAGAAAGACTTTGACAATTTCAATGTCACAACAGTGGTATCCAGTCAAGGTATTGCTTATTTTCATTCTCCTTGTCACATTTTATACAAATAAGAAAACAGCTGGTTTTATCTTGAAAGAAACTGTGGAACAATTGAAATTGAAATTTACACCTACACTAATACAAAAAAACTTTTTTACTTTCTGAATATTCTGTTTTAAAATCAATTCCATTATGGTAGTACTTAACTTGAGGTAAAATCAAAATATCACCATGTTGATACAGAGTTATTTCCCTTTTTATAATGTGGGAAATGGCTAAATCTTAGGTTTCTGCTCAGTAAATGAGGTTTGCATTAGTGAAATAATTTTATATGAAACATGGTGCTAGAATTGACTAATAGTCCACCTCAATTTTGATAATATATACCGGGTAACAGACAAATAATGAATTAATACATTTATGTTGAATTTATTCAAACTTAACCAGACATGCCAAGTTATATACATGTAAGGGTTGCTGGTCATTGTTGGTTCTTTCTTATCAATGATGATTTCTAGATGTCTTTAGTGACTTTGTGTTGATATAATATTCATAGCTTTCTCTTTTATTCTAATTTGAGCTTTCTGTAGCTTTGTTTTTGTTTTTCAAATGTTACCTTTGTATCATTAATCATGTTTATTATTGTATATTTACCTCAAGTTACACATATATGTGTCTGAGCATTGCTTTACAATAAAATCTTGAAATCTTGTAGCTTGATTATGTTTCTACCTGAAAACTTTGAAGGTTTTCTCAACATTAGCGACTTTGAATACAATAAAACCTTGAATTTCACAGATTTTGATTGGTTTTTATGCCCCACTTTAGGGCATTATGTTTTTCAGTCTGTGTGTCTCTTAGTTCGTCTGTTCATTCATCTGTTCATCAATTTGTTTGTCTGTTCCATTGTCTGTTCGGTAGTTTTTGATGATGTTGAATTCCAATCAACTTAAAACTTAGTACACTTGATCCCTATTATATGATCTTTTTAATTTTAATGCCAAATCAGTTTTTTTCATCCCAATTTTATGGTCCACTGTACATAGAAAATGATATTGAGGCTGGGACATCCATGTAATATGGATACATTCTTGTTATACATAATTTCAATTTCCATTTGGGTCTCCAATCATTGACTGTTTGATGATATTTTGAGTTTTTGCACTTACAATACTGCAAAAATACATCGATATAAAAAAGAAGATGTGGTATGATTGCCAATTTGATAACTCTTCACAAGAATATATAGTTCCTTCTTAACAGTTTCATACAATAAAAAGTTTGATATACTATAAATCTTGTAAAACCTATGAAGATTTGCTTTGGAGAGATTTTAACAGATCTTAGTCGAGTAAAATCAATTGAGTTTTCTTTGAATTAGATGCTATGGATATAATTGTTTTAAGCCTCATATTGTATATTTAACAGGTGGTGAATGGGACTATGTGATCTTCAGTCTTGTTAGATCATTACCTAAGTACCTGATAGAGAAGAATCCTACAGAGGGGTGGTGTATACAGAACCTTGGATTCATCACAGACAGACATCAGATTAATGTGGCCCTAACAAGAGCTAAGAAAGGACTAGTTATTATAGGTATTTAGGCTTTCTATATGTTTAAATTTAGTAGACAGCTAAGAAAGGGATAGTTAAGAATTAGGCTTAAAAATTCTAAATGGTAAAATTTAGCAAAGAGCTAAGAACTAGATAGTTATTATAGGTAATTAGGCTTTCTTCATGTTTAAATTTAGTATACATTGGAAAAAAAGAGGAAACAAGCGATTTTTTTCATACGACCGACTTTTGCCTCAGGATTATAAACTTTTTCAACATCTTACCTACTCTGTGGAAAAACATTCTGGAACTTGGTCAAGTAAGATCAACTGAAAGAAGTGAAAATGATTAAAAACTGTTTAATTTGGAGAAAAAAAATACTGTTTTCGGATGATTTTGTTATGCGTAGAAAACATAAATCAGTTATTTTCTTATTATACATGTATGAAAAGTAATTGTACCTTACAATTATATAACTACAACTTGTGATTAATAATGTACAACTCTTTTAGTTCAATCTCAGCCCTGTAAAAGAATGATTAGTTATTAATGGAAAAGGTAAATTGTCAGGAAGTACAAATCTAGAAATGTCAAATATTTAAGAGTTATCTCCACTTAACTGTAATTTGAAATAAATCATGAAATATCTTAACAACTTTTGTCAGCATAAGCCCATAATTTTTCTGCTGTAAAACTGAAAACTGTAAACACTACCATTCAGCAAAGTAAACTGAATGATGATTTCGGGTCAAGGACCAGTAAATGGGCTATATCACAAATTTTGCTAAACTTATAATAACTGAAAATCGATAAAATAATATATTTACCCTTCCTTAACCTTAACACAAACATAATTTTAACAGGGAACAAGAACTTGCTGATTTGTGATGAAGTATGGAAGAAATTGTTAGAGGACTACGAAGAGAAGAGTTGTATCTTTGATGCACGTCAGTTTCCATGACAAACATACTACTAAGGTCACAAACAGTCTTATTAATTTAAGATTACCAAACAATGACATTTTGGCAGCAGAAATGAATTGTATTGTATATATTTTATGTATGTTCTTGTGCAAACTTCTGAAATATGTTTAAACAGTTGTAAAAGTACTTTTTTACTTGAATTGATTAAGAATGTTTAAGAAAATATTTCAATTTTAAAAAGGTAAAAAGGTAAAAAAAAAAAAAAAAAAAACATGTGTCTAAAGGTCAAACAAAATAAGACATGTGACTAGTGGGCAAGCAATATAAAACAGCTGCCTTTAGTCACACTTAATTCAACCTATGTCTATAGATCAAACTAGATTAATCACTTGGCTAAAGGACAAACAATATAAAGCAATATCAAACAAAATTAAACACATCGCTAATAAATATAATATTGTTTATATGTAAAAGCAGTTCTTTTCTCAAGGTTTTGATAATTTAAAAGTATATTTCTGAGAACAACAAAAATATCCTTTATTTTTAAGAGGGTTACTCAGCAAGATAATATAAATAATCTTTCCTGAGGCTTTCAACACAGAAAACTATGAACAAAAACTCATTAAAAAACAAATGGCGTACATTAGTGTAATAGTCAAGTATAATGATTATGTTCAATAACTCCATTAAATGTTAGAAAAAATAAACAGGATCAAATAATTAATATTGAACATTTTTTTTATCTGGTTGATTTCAATAATAATCTGTTATTTTGTATTTGAAAGAATCAATATTTGTAATATTCTTAATATTGTATGCAAATTCTTCCACAACCATGGTCCAGAATAAGTATATATACAAGATTTCACTTATATCATCACACAAACCTGATCCATGCTAATATTGTTTGACTAAGAGCTCCGAATGATGACTGTGAAAGGGTTTGTTTCTAGTATTAATATTCTAGCAGCTCTATTTTCAAAATTTTTTTTTAGATCCTTGTCAAACCCACATTGCTACAAATACTCAAAACTGTACAATGATCAATTATTGGTTAGATATAACCATTGAAAAATAATGTTTCTACAGTCTAGATTCAGAAATTTCTTATTCTTGTATCAACAATTGTTTTTGATTATGCCATTTTAGAATAATTTGAATATGTTAGTTACTTGTAAGTACAAAAGATGCTGTTTGCATTATTTAGTGTTTTGAATAATAAGTCATATTTTAAGTATAATGTCCAAATAAAACACCTGCCTAAAGATCAAATAAAGAATTATCCAAGGTTATTATATGAAGTCATCATTCTATAAAAGGTTCTAATAATTGAAAAAGAATGAAATCTTTAAGGTTGAACATGCTATAGTTACTAAATTCAAGGATAAATAAATCTAAAGTACAAAAGATGTTTTTTTGAGGTTGTTTTAAGTTAATTCTGAAATATGTGCCATACTTTAAATAAAACTTTGTGCCATTAATGTCAACACCTTCGTCTTAAATATGCTTAAAAAGCTTAATCTTGAATTTTCATTAAGTATGTTTATTTCATTTTTAATGTGTTGAATAACTTTTCATATTTATTTGTGTTGAATAGCTTTTTATATTTTATGTTTTGAAAAGCATTTCATACTTTTTTTGTGTTGAATAGCTTTCAGTATTATTATAAGTTAATTAAACATTGTGCTGTAATGTCAGCATTCCATTTTACAGATATGTAATGAGTTATTTTTGTTACATTTCAGACTATGCATATTTTGTTTTCCTGTATTTTGAAAAAAATGTGCCATATTTGTATAGTTAATTGTTGTGCCACCAGTATTCGCAATTTACAATCAAATTTTCAGTTAATGCTCATTTATTTATTTATTTATTTATTATGTATTAGCTTATCTATTATCTATTGAATCATTTACATGTACAAATAAAATTGAGAATGGAAATGGGGAATGTATCAAAGAGACAACAACCTGACCATAGAAAAAACAACAGCAGAAGGTCACCAACGGGTCTTCAATGTAACGAGAAATTCCCGCACCCGGAGGATAATTTATTTCCAGATTTAGTATTATATTAAAACATTCTGGTCAAACAAAGCACATATAGAATGACATATTCTATAGGTTTTATTTTTACAAATAAGAAAAGGGAATGCCTATGATTAAAAAAAAAGAAAAATGCTGAAGATTTGATGATGTGTCTAGAATTCTAGCAAAAATTAGCACATGATTTAAATTTTATAAAAAAAAAGCAAACAAAAATAATTAAAATTGTAAATTATTAGTTGAACACACTTTTAGGCGACTCTAAATATAAGATTTCCCAAAAGTGAATCCAATGACTTATTACATGAGATCAGAATGTTGGAAGGAAAAGAATTTAATTCATAAAGTTAATTGACCATGCTTCAATGAGAGGGGGGGGGGGGGGGCGGCTTTTTCAAGGTGTTGTTACAGTTATCTTAGATAAATTTAAACTGTTAACTGTTATCAGCATTTTTGCATTTATAGTTAACTGTTTTTGCCAAAATCAAGGTGTTGTTAACATTTTAACGGACCTCATATTGCCCCTCACCCCTCTGAAAAAAAACAACCTATTGCTCCATAATACATTGTTTTACTGTACGGTTTGTGAAAAGTGAAATCCTTACCCAGATTTTAATGAAATATGATTGATTAATGTTTGCTTTATGCTGTCTAAGAACAAAAAGATTATAATGCGGTGAGCAATGATTTATAAATTTGATAAATATTTATCCTCCTTTTTTTATTGTTGCTTATCCTTTTACAAAATTAAACGCAGTGTCTATGCACAAGAAATTTATGGTGCACGTCTCTGTGACACAATTTCAAAAGTGGGCTATATTTGTATTTATTTGTTAGGTTATTAGTTCATTTACAATTGTTGAATTTATATTTTCATTTTTGTCGAGCTTGCAACTTTTGTTGCAGAAAGCTCGACATAGGGATAGTGATCAGGCGGCGGCTACAGCGGGGGCTACGGCGGCGGCGTTAGCTAACTTCTTAAAAGCTTTATATTTTAGAAGGTAGAAGACCTGGATGCTTCATATTTTGTGTATAGATGCCTCATGTTACGAACTTTCTGTCAGTCACATGTCCAATGTCCTTGACCTCATTTTCATGGTTCAGTGACTACTTGAAAAAAAAGTTAAGATTTTTTGTAATGTTAAATTCTCTCTTATTATTAGTAATTAGATAACTATATTTGGTATGTGCGTACCTTGCAAGGTCCTCATGCCCGTCAGACAGTTTTCACTTGACCTCGACCTCATTTCATGGATCAGTGAACAAGGTTAAGTTTTGGTGGTCAAGTCCATATCTCAGATACTATAAGCAATAGGTTTAGTATATTGGGTGTATGGAAGGACTGTAAGGTGTACATGTCCAACTGTCAGGTGTCATCTGACCTTGACCTCATTTTCATGGTTCAGTGGTTATAGTTAAGTTTTTGCGTTTTGGTCTGTTTTTCTTATACTATATGCAATAGGTCTACTATATTTGGTGTATGGAATGATTGTAAGGTGTACATGTCTAGCTGACAGGTTTCATCTGACCTTGACCTCATTTTCATGGTTCAGTGGTCAAAGTTAAGTTTTTGAGTTTTGGTCTATTTTTCTAGTACTTTATGCATTAGTCAACTATATTTGGTGTCTGGAAATATTTTATGATTCATATGTCTGTTACGCAGGTTTTATTTGACCTTGACCTCATTTTCACAGTCCATTGCTAAGTGTTAAGTGTTTGTGTTTTGGTCTGTTTTTCTTAATTTATAAGCAATAAGTCAACTATATTTGTTGTATTGAAGAATTGTTAGCTGTACATGTCTGCCTGGCATGGTTCATCTGACCTTGACCTCATTTTATGGTTCATTGATCAATGTTTCGTATTCTTTGGTTAATGCTGAGTTTATGTGACAGTTGTAATAAAGCTTTATATTTAGGTCTATCAACATAATATCAATGATTAGTAAAGAAGGCGAGACATTTCAGCGTGTGCACTCTTGTCATACATTGTTATGATTTTTTCGTTTAATTAGTTTTATACAAATACTGATAATTGCAGACACAATTCTTATACAAAAACAAAAGAATTATAAATGCATGTTAAGGATGTTTGCTTATCATGTTTTGGATTTTTTGTCAGATTTTCGAAATCCTCTGGTTTTATCCATTTGAATGCCTTAACAAAATTTGCCTATGGACCCCCCTTTTTCTTTTTATAAATTTTTTACATGTATAATTATAAGCCATTTGTAAAAGTCTTATAAAATCTTGTTTATTTTTTAATAGTTTTTGAGAACTTTAACTGGTCAATGATGAAGCTATGAACATTTTCCCACCAAAATTCCAATGGCTCATATCTCTTAAACAAGCACATTGACCCCTATATTTTTTTTGCTTTTTTATTCCTCAATTAACCACCTATCAATATATACTAGTTTTACAGAAAGTTATTTATTTTGAAACTGAGCGGCAAACTTCCTTAAAGGCCAAGTTATCACCATAACCCTATATCATCAAGGTCTGTTTCAGATATGATCTGTAGACAGTAATTGATGGTGCTTTTGTTTTATAGGCTAACCTTTCAACAATTTTCACAGTTTTTTCATTTAGAAATTTCCTGAATTCCCTAACATGCATAACATTGGAATAACAGTGCCCCTAAAGACCTCAAATGACTTTTTTCTTGAATAGATCTAAGGGATTACAAGATGTGATTTAATTTTTTTTCTGTTTAATCAAAATTATAATTAATATTTTGTTTTATAATATACTAGTATTTGTAGATGCTCGTAGGACACATATTTAAATCCAATTCAATATTATTATTTTTTTCAAATTAGTTGTAGAATGATTCCATTTTTACATTGACTGCTGTGATTAGTTATTACTATAATACCATTTGTTTTAGTTCATCAAAAATTTAAAATAAATACTCCATGACATATCATTATATTTTTGTTGAATTATTCTGTACCAAATAAGAAACCTGGTAAATAGACAATCAGTTAATTTACATTTTTGTTATTTTATTAATTGGTGATTATCATATTTTACATTTATATACTTTTTTGTTTGTATGTATTGATCCTTTTTTGTTTGTAGTGTAGTTTCTTTTACTTAGCTGATCCATTTTCAACTTCTTTTTTTTTTTTTAGCTTATTCATTAAAGGGGTATGTGTCGGTAGTATTGTCTTTTCTTTTTATGTTTGATTTTTGTTTGGTTTAAATTTCATCTTCTTTTTTTGTTTTTGTGAGTCAGTTAGGCTTGTTAAGTTGTAAGATTCCCATATAATTATTTCCAATTTATTTATTTATTTTTGTACATTGCAATGTTGTCTCTGTTTTCAGAAATTGATGTACATTTTTATATGTTAATTTAAGTTTATCAAGTCTTTCATTAATTTTGCTCGTTTGTACATGTTTATCTCTGAAAGAGAACACTGTGCTATGCTCAACATATAGATTGCATATATAGAGCTACATTAAATGTGGTCATAATAGTCTCATTTGTTGAGTCTGTAGATGCTTTTCTGAAAGAACTAAAACAAATCATCCTTTTATATCTTTCATGCTGTGCCAGCTTTTATTTTAGCTTTTTACTAACTGTTAGTTTATACTCCAATTAAAACCAAGCACTCAATTTATATATGTACTTAATGTAAATCAAATAACGCAGACTGTATTGTGTGTTTACCCTGCATAAAAAAAAGAAAGTAAAATCACAAAAATACTGAACTCCGAGGAATTCACCATAGGGAGAGGAAATTTGGCATAAGATCAATTTTTACTATAATCTACAAATAGAAGTAGTCACAATTCTTTCCTTTTGTATTGAATCTTTATAGCTGCCTTGAGTTTGAAAGACCACAGATAATTTTCTATCAATATTTTCTGAGGCAACTCCAATGACAGGTTGGGATGTAATTACATTCTCACTCTACTTGACTGAGAGAAAAAAAAACTATCTCTATCTAGTAGCTTGATACAGAAACTATCATAAAGAGAGATTAACGGAAAATTAATGAAATTAGAAAAAATATCTAACTTACAATAACTTTCAAATTTGAAATTCTTCCTTTTCAGGTTGTGTCTTATCAAATGTTTTTGTTGTATATTTTCTCTATCCCAAACAATACAGGTATTAAATTTATTTTATATTTCAATTATTTATTTCAATTATTTATATGTTTATTTATTGGTTTAATATATTCTCTAGCCAAGTAAAATAAGTAGAGGTTGTAACAAATGATATGTGCATATGTGTTCAGAACTTCAGAAGTAGATATACTTTTTCTTCCAAAAGTTTAATACAATGTGTTCAGAATAAAATGTATTTTTTTCAGAAAGGTATAATATCTACCTATGAGATTGTCAAAATTCAATATACTTATTCTTCACAAAGGTAGGTGTTCAATTACAATTGCTGAAAAGGGTTTTTATTACCAACTTGAAGTAAATGTCAGAAATTTGCATATTTTGTTTCAGATCTATATTTTGATTTTAGTTAATCTGCTAATTAAATATGGATTGTAGATAACTCTGAATGAGCTCTTATTTTTACAATACATTTTAATGAATAAAATTAAGGTAAATAAAAACAGCAATAGTTTTGAACATACTTGTTAATCACTCACACACTTTGTAGCTACCTGTGAAATTAAAAAAAAAACATGTTCTTTCATCTTTACAACATATTTCCAATAAATTGTTAAATGGAGGTGGTGGAAATTTATGAGCATAATTGTTTTAATAATAACACTCTTATATATCAATTTCTTAATAAAGTGTAACTTGTAGAACACTACAGACTCGAACTTATTTTGAAATTTTGAATTAATTTTGGTGTATATGCCAGTTGGACATTCTCAATATTACGAAATAATTAAATTGATAATACTTCAGCTTTATAGAATGCTTAATATTTAATTATTTGGTTTAATGTTTTCATACAACATTCACGTAAAGACTGGTTAACCATACACAATTTATTCATAGTTAAATGTTTCAAAAATAGTGGTCAATCTGTTTCAGAAAAAATAAGTCTTGCTTGTTCTTTCCTGCTGTTCAGATCCCGGTAAAAACTTGGAAAGATAATTGTGCATTTTAAGTAATACACCTGACTTTTTGAAACTCAATAACACAGTGCTCAGAAATGTGACCCAAATTTATAAGATGTACCTAGTCTATGTACTTAAAGATTATGTCTTTATCCTTGATGACTTAAAAATATGTATGCTGTTGCTAATAAAATGAAATTTGAACACTTGTATTCCCTTTCATTCAACAGAGTTGCATGGAAAATCCAGTATCATATTTTCATATTTAACTTGGTTCATTGATGTTTGCTTGTTTAACGTCTAAATAGTACAGCTACTGCAAAAAAAAATGTAGGTGAAATAATACCTCTTCACCTACATAAAGCATAGCAAAGGCTATGTTTGATTAACTGAGAATAACTGATTCCTATGAAGTTAAAAAAATTTGGAGGTGCAAGATGGCATTATATTAATTCCGAGAGGGTATCAAAACATTATAAAAAGGGTTAACAGATTATTGGGTACATAAAGTGGGTATCTTCATAAAGTAATGGCAAACCGATTTTTAGAAAAAAATAATATTTGGATAAACAAATGACGTGAACACGTCATTTGATGATAAATATTCTTAGACACTTTCATAATATAAAAGGAGGAGCAGACATAATTGTAAACTATAGTGTGAAGATATGACAAGCACATGTCATTCCAAAATTAAACCGAAAAATCGTTGTTAAAAAAAGACCCCAGCAGCCAAGTCATTGACTTACGTATAGCGAAACCCGCAAAATTATAAGAAATGTGCGTTATTCTTGAAAAGTTTTAAAACAGAACTCATCAAAGATATCTGGCTTTTAACTTTGTAAAACGAACTCCCGTCTTCAAAAGACTCTTCGGTAACACTCGAATAAGAAAAGGCAGAAGCCAGTTCGAAGTTGTAGATCATTGGTAACCTAAATTTATGTAAGAATAGGCCAAATACAGCGATGGTTACATATTCATGTAGTTGTAGGTTTCCAAAATCAAAATGAATACTTTCCTGAATAACGCAATTGCAAATTGATTTTCTAAAGGAAAGTTGAAAAAACGGATAAACAGAAACAAGATTGAAGACTAGAATTACATAAGAATACTATTCACTGTTTTATCTATTGGAAGAAACTGTGCATGCACAAGCAAAAGGACTAGATTTTTAAACAAATCAACATGACAAAAATCTTCACTTGAATCCTTTTAAGTGACTGCTTATAAACTAGTTGATAGATGGAAACTGTGTTAAAAAACAAAAGACGGTCTAGGCATAAGTACATGGCTGAAATTACTACTTTTGAAGAAGAAAAAAATGAATGACAACATTTTTGTTACGTTTGAACGACGTGTTTTTCAACATAATGGGAACCAATTGTGTTCCTCCCGACTTGTTTCTATATTATTATGTGGCTGACTTCATACCGGAACTTATCAGGAAGAAAGATAAGAAATTAGCAATTTCCTTTCAATTTAACGTTCCGCTATATAGACAATCATGATAGATGACGTTCTCTCACTAAATAGTTCAAAATGTGTTGACTTTGTTGAACGAATCTATCTCATCAGACTAGAGATAAAAGATACAAAAGATACAGTTAAGTCTGCCTCATATTTTAACCTACATCTAGAAATTGTCAATGAGGGTCGGTTGAAAACAAAACTTTATGACAAAAGAGATGATTCCAGCTTCCCAATTGTGACCTTCCATTTCTATGTAGCAACATTCAAGCAGCGCCTGCATACGAAATAAATATCTCCCAATTGATACGAGATTGCCGGGCTTTTACTTCCTATCATAATTTCCTTGATAGAGGGTTGATAATCACAAGGAAGCTATTGAACCAAGAGTTCCACATGGTGAAATTTAGATCATCCCTTCGTAAATTTTACGGACGCCATCACGAGTTGGTTGACCGTTATGCAATAACCGTTTCACAGATGATATCGGATATGTTCCTTATGTCATAACTAAACTTCCCTTCCCTTTTCACGAACCTGACCTACCGAATTCGACTATTTACCAGATTTTTAATAACATGAGCAACACGACGGGTGCCACATGTGCAGCAGGATCTCCTTATCCTTACGGAGCACCTAAGATAACCTTCAGTTTTTGGTTGGGTTCGCGTTGCTTAGTCTTTAGTTTTCTGTGTTGTGTCTTGTGTTCTGTTATGTGTCTGTTTGTATTTTTCTTTTTTAGCAATGGCGTTGTCAGTTTTGTTTCCGATCTATGAGTTTGACTGTCCCTTTGGTATCTTTCGCCCCTCTTTTAAAGTTATTATATAAAAAAAATATTCAACAAAAAAAAATGCACTTCTGGTATTCACAACGTTTTTTACTAGTCAAGTATGTCAGTGAAGTACTGTAAAAAAAATTATACTACAAATCCATGGTTGTTAATTTTCTGGTAAGCATTTTTATAATGCATTAACATTTAATTTAGTTTTGATTAAAGATACAATATAACATTCTTAACAATGAAATAAACAAGCATTTATCAATGAGATTTATGTATCTCACGAGTTATTAAAAGTTTAGAAATTTCCGGATTTTTTTCTAAATATTTCTTCCGTGAACGTGTTAAAAAATCTTTCAAATATCTTCCTGGTTTTGAAACAAAAAATTGTCATACGGCTTTGACTTTAAAAGAATGAATAAATGTGATATAGCCTATTCACAGGTATGTCTGTCAGATTATTTTCGACTTGTGAGTTTCAATGTCCCTTGGATAAGTTTCGCATCTTTTTTTTAGATGCAAAGTCATTGTAAATAGTTGATTATTTCTATTTTACCTGAAATGGAACTATAATCATCACATTCACATTTCTCAAGTATGTTATAATTATTCAAAATTACCAGTACACTTTTGAACCAGATTACCCATATAAATAGTCTGTGATAAGTTCATCTTCGGCATCCAAGTCAATAACATCACCGCAACTTACAGATGCTACAGCCGCTATCTGCATACTTTATTCAATATCATCAGAGTTAAATTAAGACTATCCCATTACTTCTAGTTCTCTAAGATCCCCTGCAACCAAAGATCTTGCATAAACATATTAAATGGCTTAACAAATCAACAGGCTCATATAATTTTTTACGCCAGCCACTTTTTTTGTGTACAAAATACTCATGAATCAAAAAAAGTGCAAATTTCGACGAGGTAATATTTTGAAAAATGATTTCATTGTTTAAAACTTTTGAATGTGTCCCGCTATTCTATAGTATGGTAGCAACAATATTCAGAAATATGCAATGGGAAAAATGAAGAGTTTCTTTAGTTTTTAACAATTTTAGGTCATCCTTTGAAAGAATCGTGTCAATGGTGTTACCAATTTAAAGCATACATTTAGGTACTAAATATTATTGTTTAACTTCAAACAACTGTTCGAATTTGTTGTTTAGGTTTAAATTACGACTTATTGACATTATTCATATAGCTATGCATTCTATTTGAACCTAAATTTCAGAATACATTGTCGTCAAAAAGTTGGCTGTCCTAATTATGGCCGTTGTAAATACTAAAAAATACACTTAAACGGAATATATGTGAATTGTATAATATTAAATGATAATAATATACATAATCCTTCGTACACGACATAAAAACACGTTCATTTATGAATAAAGATAAAAAAAAAAAAATGTCGCATTTTTATATCATAGTATCACCACTGACCCTTCAGTAACTCCAATGACACAAAAGTATCACCAATGACATCACATTTCAAATTTTACCTTTATCAAATACTGAACACAAAGCCAAGATCACCGAGCAAAAGAAAAAGATGAAAAAATAATTCTTAGGCTAAAAAATCTCAAATTATATAACATAACATCCATTACTAAAAATGTCAATAGTGTTACTAAATAGTGTCATTGGTGTTACCAGCATACATCAGTTTGTGAAAACTGTGAATATGTAATACATGATATTGTTAAAACATTGTTAAATAAGTATTGTTTTCCTAAATAATATGATGTTTAGCTTCTTAAACATGAAAGAAACACAAAACAATGCTGATTGTCATGATATATTCAGTGGTGTTACTAAACTGGTCAATGGTGTTATTTTATCAAAATGGTCTCACCATTGACAGTAACACCAATGATTTAAGGTGTATTTTAAGTTTCAGTTACGAAATAAGTGCTCCATTCCCCTATTCTATATGTTTTACTGGTGCATGTTTCTATAATCAATATGTTTCATTATTCAAAGTTAAGGAAATGTTTTCAAAAATGATTTTTATAAAGGGTACACCATGGACACTATTTCCAATTACGATATAACCTTTACTTACTTTTACAATTTTTTCACTCAATCTTCAACATAATTGTTTGTTTTCTTTTGCATAACATGCTTACAGGTAACATTGCTAAGGGAGAAACTGTTGTAAATGCCCAAACTTGTGAAAAATAACTCTTATTCTACTTATTTGTCCTTTGGTAACACCATTGACTTAAAAAATGTTACATTTCTTTTTGGTGAAATTTTTTATTATAAAACCAACATACACCTCCCAAAATCATTAAAAAATGTTTGTATGTATCAAAATGCAATATAAAGGGATAAATCATAATAACAAATGATATGATTAATAGTCCTATTTCAAGTCTGAAAGGATTTACAGTAAAAAATAACAGTTAATTCTGGCTATCTTCAAGGGTTTAAGAAAACATTAAGGATGTTTTTATAACATTTCATACTGTAAACAGTATATTGTGTACCACAAAACATTCTAACATATGCAAGTGTTATTTTGATATATTTTCATGTCTGTGACTCAAAAAGACCCAATAACATAGTTTTGTATGTTTTTGTTGATAATGACCCTTATACACACATGGCTTTTTTTAACTTCTGAACAATTAAAAAATAAGTAAAAACTAGAAACTTTAAGAACAGAGATTAAAAGACTCTTATTAAAGGCATTTTAAGTACTAGTAACTATAAACAACCCAGCATATTGAGTCGAAACAAAAACTCTTATTTTTGAAATTCAATCTTGAACAGTAATTCACTTTAAGGAGGTATAAACGCTATTTTTGTAAGCAATAGTACAGCAGTATATGGATTCTGGCAAACGTCTTCGTATGATTCAAAACAATTCGTCCGCAACTTTGAAAAAGCCACTTTCCAACCCATGGTATCGGAAGGTCTTGATGTCTATGGATTATAGACTGCTTTTTAATTAATTGTTATTGGATAGTATTACAGTAAGGAAGTAACAAAATTTCTATGGTACAGAATCTTAAAAGCCAAAATATTTCATCCGAAACATTGAAAAATGGGCATTGGTGGTACCCACTTTCAAACTCATTGTCAATGTTTGCTAAGATACTTTTCTTGTTGAACTAATAGAACTAGAGGTTATATCGAATTTAAAAAAGAACCAAATTACAGAGATCGCTTAAATTTTAAAATTGTTAAGTTTTAGTACAGCTTATTTGAAAAAAAAAATATGAAAAATAATGTTAACCGGTGCGTTAAAAAAGATATTCAATTTCAATGCAAAACAAATGCGTTTTTGCACTATAAAACGATAATTTGGAGCTTTTTCAATGATACCAACATTTTCAAAGTCATCTGGGGCCAAATGGATCGATTTTTTGTGTTGATTTTTGTACAATATCATAAAGTAACAACTAATAGTGTATTAAATAAAAAAAAAATTGCTGATAATATTATTTTGTTTCAGTCGTTAATAGGATTTTTTCTTAAAAGAGGGACGAAAGATACCAAAGGGACAGTCAAACTCATAAATCTAAAACAAACTGACAACGCCATGGATAAAAATGAAAAAGACAAACAGAAAAACAATAGTACACATGACACAACATAGAAAACTAAAGAATAATCATCACGAACCCCAACAAAAACTAGGGGTGATTTAGGGTGCTCCGGAAGGGTAAGCAGATGTTGCTCCAGAATGTGGCACCCGTCGTGTTGCTTATGTGATTACAAATCCGGTAAATAGTCTAATTCGGTAGGTCACATTCATGAAAGGGAAGGGGATTGTAGTTACGACGTAAAGAACATATCCGATATCATTTGTGAAACGGTTATTCCATAACGGTCAACCAACTCGTGATGGCGTCCGTAAAATTTACGAAGGGATGATTTCAACTTCACCATTTGGAACTCTTGGTTTAATAGCTTCCTTGTGAGCAGTAACCCTCTATCAAGAAAATCATGATAGGAAATGCAAGCACGGGAATATCGTATCAAATGGGAGATGTATACCCCGTATGCAGGTGCTTAAGGAAGGCCTTTAAAAAAAAACACGTAAATATGAGTTCGAAGACTGTAACCGAAAGTTACAAATTTTGTTAATAGGATGTAAAAATCCTTTACAAGTATTTTTTTTTATTCTAAAAAAAAACAATTGTCGCTCAAGTAGTATTCGAAACACAATTGCGGGATATCTTTTTTTAAGAGAATCGCAGGATTAATATTGTTGGATAGCTTTATAGCAATGAGAGGAACTACTTTGCAAAAAGAAATATAACGATCTTGCAAAATCAATCCAAGGTCAGCTTTTACAAATGGAGTTTCTTGTTGTTTCTAAATAAATGTACACAAGTTTCAAAAAGGGGTATGTTGTTAATCTTGTCAGTATCGAAACATTGTTTATAAAACCCTTCGAGACTAACAGATGGGATAATACTGCATTTTCTTTTTTATCAAATTAGTCGCAGCCTTAACGGTTTTTGAGAATATTAATTACACAGCCAAATTGTCAAAATAAAGTTCTCAATGTTAATTATTTAACAATAGTAAAAGATCATCAGAATATATCGATTTAAACATAATAAAGCTGCATCTTGTCCATTTGACATGCACCCTTTAAAGCTAATTTTGTACTATGTATGTGATAAACAACAACTACTTGTATGTCTAGGACGTTATATAAAAATAACTTATGACTTTACGGTTGATAAATAACACTAGTAAACAACCACTCCTCCGGGTGCGGGTATTTCTCGCTGCATTGAAGACCTGTTGGTGACCTTCTGCTGTTGTCTGTTCTATGGTCGGGTTGTTGTCTCTTTGACACATTCCCATTTCCATTAACAATTTCACTTATGTTCATGTCTTAATACACGGTTTTGGAGGTCAAACTGTTTTGTGCAAGAATCTATAAAATATTTTGAGATGCTATGAATAGCAAAGAAACTAAATTCATTCAAGTATGAACATCACAATATAGCAACTAATTGCATAACAATTAATTATGTAATAATTATGTCATAATGAAATTATCACAATTTGAAAGATTAATCGTTCGTCTTTCTGTTGGTACCTCATTTATAAAATTTAAAGAAGGATGAGTGGAATTACATCAATTTTAAAGATGTCTGATTGGGGATGAAAACACAAAAATACTGAACTCCGAGGAAAATTCAAATCAAAAATCAAAATTCAAATCAAAAATCAAAAGGCAAAATCAAAAGTCCAAACACATCAAACGAATGGATAACAACTGTCATATTCCTGACTTGGTACAGGCATTTTCTAATGTAGAAAATGGTGGATTGAACCTGGTTTTATAGCTAGCTAAACCTCTCACTTGTATGACAGTCGCATCCAATTCCATTACATTGTCAACGATGCATGAACAAAACAAACATACTCAAAGTGTAAAAATGTCAAAAATAGGGGTACAACAGTCAATATTGTGTTATCATCTTAATATCACTACATAACCAACAAATGTATTGTGCTATCTTAAATGAGATATATATATCTATAAATATACGTGTATTTGTTGTGGCCCTGATTTGGTCATAGTTGACATGCGTTCGATTCAAACCTTATTCTCAAACAGTAAGTGATAGATTATTTTCTTATGCTTTTTATACTCCGTTCAATACCTATATTACTTCCTTTGTTAGCTTTACCTGTAAATTGCAGCATATAGAAGCCATTTTGAATCCTTGATTAATATATGGAATGTACACAGGATATATAATTCCCAAAATGTTTCTAGGTAGAAAGTGCTCGTATTTGTAAGTAGTAAATAATTATTTGAAGGAAAAAAATTTGAATATGACATTTGTAGTTTGAAATTCTTAAAAATTAATTAAAACGGCACAAATGGCTGATTGTATTGGGACATTTCAGTTTATAAGTGTTGCGCCTGTAGTAATGAAATAACAATGTTCTCTATACTAAAAAACTGATAAACGTAAATTATTTGTTACCCAAAAACACTCAAGGGTGACAAAAATGAAGTAAGATTGTGAACTTCTATTATTCTAAAACACCCGTTTCATGAACTGATTAATTAAAATTGGAAAGTTAAAATCAATAATCAATATTGAATTATCAACAAACTAGGCTATAAATACACGGAATAACATAATGAAAAGGTAGGAAAATAATATGAGCAGAGGAATTTTTACCACCCCGAAAAAAATAACGACTATCATAATCATTAACTAATTTTTCAACAACTAGAAAATAATTTTCTTATTGGCAACCATACTGCATCTATTTATTGTTATATTAAAGTATTGTGAATAGAATCTATTAAGGCTAGATTTAGCAACCAAAATATTACTCAATTTCATCAGTTAGGAAGAAGAATTTAAGCATATTTAGAATCAAAGTAGAAATGAAATAGAAAGTTTTGTACTTACATCATGTTTCGCGTCTTTACACACGAATTCATTAAATTTTAAGTAGGATGAGTGGTGCTCAATCTGTAGCAGCAGATTTGTATTTTGTTGGATGTTGTTATTTCTCCAATTTAATTTCTTGCAATTTGTTGGTTTGTTCTTTATTGACTGATAAGTTTGATCACCCTGTTAACTTAACTTGCAAATAAACTCATCATAGATACCAGGATTATTTTTTTTACTCACGACTTATTTTACTTTGATAAGTGGAACGTCTGGCAGTAGGGATGTTGAAACACTTTCCATTGTATAAATAATACGAAACAGTTTTTTTTTAATATTTTTTGTCTTACTCTATGAATGGCCGATAAAACAAATGAAAGGCCTCGACTAAAACTTATTATTTTGTTCTGATGATACGACGCTGATTGCGTTCATAGGTGTGGGTTTTTTCTATTTCCTCGCAGTTCGGTATTTTTGTTATTTTACAGGTTGCAATTGATGACAGTAAATACACCAACTAGGAATTTATAACACCAATTGAAAATTGTTTTCATCTGAAAAAAAAAGAAAATTTGAAAAAAAGAAGAGGCTGTATGATTGCCAATGAGATAATTATCCACCAGAAAAAAATATAAGAAAATTATCGAAAATGTAGACAGCAGCCATTAAAGCAAAAAAAATCAAACAATTCTAACGGTAAAAATCTTTATTTACATAAAAGTGATAATTTGTTAATTTTATCAAATTCTTGTTTTGCTTAATTGAAAACTATGAAAATTATTTCGGTCGGTGTAAATCAAAGACTGTGGATGTTTTCTTATTGATAACACTCCATTGTAATTACACTCAATTAGGAATTGTGTTGTAATACTGAGGATGTTGACGCTATGCATAGATTCATGTGTTCTTGAAATTCCGGATTTTGTATGACTTTGTATATTACCAAATCTGTTTATTTCTTCTTTTAAAGGTTACCAAGTAAGAAAATATGTCATTTAAGAATGGTTTCGTTATCCATCTACTTATGTTACATATCTATTTACAACGTGATTACATGTCAGCTATTTGTAGATCTTTTAAATGTTGTATTCACAATAATATAAGTAATTCATCAAATCTTTTGAAATAAATAAAACGTTATGTAAACTTTAATATCTTAAAATAAAATCCATACATCAGGTAACTTTGTTTAAAGTTGTTGGGGTGTCGAAATGTTCGATGATATATTTTTCTTTATTTTCTGCAAAAGGCGTCTCATTCAATGTACTTTTATATTTCAAATAAAGAACTTCGATTGCGTATATTTTTTCAACGTTAAAATTAATTGAAATTAACGAAATTATAGCTATTCTATATAGATAATCTAGGGGCAACTTTTTTTTCTTATGGAGGAAACATCAACGACAGAATTTCAATTAGATAATCAATGTTTACGAAGATAGAAATTGGTGGCTTAGGGCCTTATTTTCATGAAGAAAGAAAAATTGCAAATTGTCCTATCAAATTTTAATCGGTTAAATATTCCTAAAATATTAGATGTTTGTACTGTATATTGAATAATATTTGGTAAAATAATGTTAAGATTAGAAAAGTATTTTGCAACATGCCAAAAAAATATGCTCAGAATAAGACATCGGATATTTCTTACAGAGCTATTCAGTATCTATAATTATTTTCCATTTAACAGAATTAACACAAACTGATGCATTTAACTTGAATTATTCATTTAGGTTGTAGACATAATTGGAATACACATACACTGGGTTTTTTTTATAGCAATTATAAGTATAACATGTAAAAGATTATTAAGTTGGTATAATGATTTGCAGGTATTATATATTGTAACACAATTAAGAAGGTGTAAAATTGTTTTAAAAAATGTAAAGTAACCATATTATTAACAATATTTCATGAATTACATAAACGGTAACTTTTTTTACTGTCCTGATGCGCATTACATAAAATAATACCTGCAGTGATGTAACTATGAAACGGTGACAATTTTCCTTAATGTCACATTGTTGTTGATAAATGCAATTATTTTGAATGAAATACAAGATTTATTACAATTTCATATTCATTTTGTTTAGCCATCTAGATCTCTGGTGTTTTTATAATTTTTTGTGCAGAGAGAACAAAATGGTTGACAGGGAAATAAAACTTTATGTAAAAGAAATACAATTTACAGTTTTAATTTAAAACTTCTGTGTAAGTGTCTAAGTACAAACATCTATGACTACTTTACGTCAAGAAATTGCAAGTATAAAGTCATAATCATGGTATTTTTTCTCAGGAATAAGAGCAGACATAAGTCTTATTTGACCGTTTGACTTTCATACAGCAAATATTTCAGTTGTCTAAAAACCTTTGTTGGCACTGGTCCTCAATGCCCTTCAACTTCGTACTTTATTTGGCCTTCTTAACTATTTTTATTCGATCGTCACCAATGAGTCTTTTGTAGACGGAACGCGCGTCTGGTACAAATACAAAATATTTAACTCCTGGTATCTATGACGATTCATTTAATAACTAACACTGTATATTGAAAGATTCATGGTTAATGATTTTACCATTTATTTTGGGACTTTCCATCGAATTTTCCACAGAGTCAATTTTTTGATTGGTTCATGCATGTAGTGTCATTCTTATCCTGTCTGATCCGACAATGCCAATAGGTATTTACGTTAAAAATACAAATACGAAAGTTCTTATATATCCTGATCAGATGGAAGTCCTCGAGTTTGGAAATTTACATGGACTAACACGAAAGATATTGTGATATTGTAAGTAAAAATGCAGCTGTTCCTTAATTGTTATTATTACAAATTATAACGGTACCACACTATCTACTACCTGTATTATTATTTCCACATCATTTAACTCTGGTGTACAGCTGTCCTAAAGAAATTCACACGCGTCCTCTTATTTTTTATAAAAACTGAAATCTATATGGGAGTGTCAAAAATCAGGAGCCTGGTTTTGAGTGGTTGTCGTTTTGATTGCTGTTTCCTATAAAAACTAAAATATGATTGTTTTGTGTGGTTTTTCATGTGGTATACAACGCACCTTACATGTTCAAACCCACCACATTCAGTTTGTACCTGTTGAAAGTCAAGAGTCCATAATTTAGTGGTTGTCGTTGGTTCTTATCTTTCGTAATTGTTTTTCGTAAATTATTTTGTTTTAAATTAGATAATTTTTGTGTATAGTTGTCTAATTTGCAAATATATATCCTTATCGTTATGTTAACAATATGTATATAACTACTACACTAATCTTACGATCTAGATATTTTTATTTTTCTTTCTGAAAAAAGAGCAATACTAATTTTCAAACTGATGATGGAATCAAATTGAACTTTCTTTCTTCACAAAGGCCCTTGAATGCATTACATTAATTTAACGTGTTCATTAATATTAATATTAATCTACTTGGTATGATTTTGACAAAATTAACCATTGGCTTTAGTAATTGATATAGTTGTGTTCTCAACGCTTGCTTTTCTCAGTGACCCAATACACGGTAGGGATAGTGTCCGGCTAGGATCGTGGTTTTTCGAGTGATTCGGTCCATTTTTTTCGAGTGTAGTTCGACCTTTTTCGAGTGATAAAACATGCTATAAGTTCCATTACCTGCTATTTAGTAATTATAATAGTTTTTTACATTACTACCCAACTTATATTGAATACTATACATGTTTTGATCAACAAAGAAGCAAGATTTCCTTGTATTTAACCAAATAATTCAGTGTTTGTTATTGTCCGGTTTTTTTCGAGAGCAACTGTGAAATCGTCCGGGTTTTTATACGCCCGTCAAATTTTTGACGGGACGTATTATGTTATACAAATGTCCGGTGTCCGTCCGTCTGTCCGTCTGTGTCGCACCGTAACTTGAGAATGATTTATCCAAATTTCATGAAACTTAATACAGTTGTTCCTTATGATGGTTAAATGATCTGTATACTTTTTTTTTTACATGTCGCACCGTATCTCAAAAACGATTCTTGATTATGGCTTAAAACTTTAAACAATTCTTTGTTATATTAATCTTAATATTTGTATACTTTTTGGTGATGATTCAAAATTTCATGTTTGAGTTATTGAGTATTATCTCAAAAACGATTTATGATTATTGCTTAAAACTTTACACATGTCTTTGTTATATTAATCTTAAGATCTGTATACTTTTTGGTGATGATTCAAAATTTCATTTTTGAGTTATTGAGTATTTTGTAAAAAAAGGGAGAGGGGTTTTTACATGTTTTGCCGTATCTCAAAAATAATTTATGATTATTCCTTAAAACTGTACACACTTCTTTGTTATATTAATCTAAAGATCTGTATACTTTTTGATTTTGATTCAAAATTTGATTTTAGTGATATTTAGATCTTTGTGTAAAAAACCAGGGTGGGGGGTTTCACATGTCCCGCTGTGTCTCAAAAACAATATATGGTTATTGCTTAAAACTTTCTCAGAAACTATTTTTGATTATTGCATAAAACTTCCAGGCGTATCGTGCTCTCATGGCGCAGCTGTTTATCAAACAAATGGTCCGGGTTTTTTTACAGAAAATTTGCATAAGAAAAAAGTTATTCTAGACTTTAAAAAATGACTTTTTCTAGTTTATAACTGTAATTAAGTGAAGGACAGTATATCATACATTCCCAATAATTCATCAAAAACATATTACTACGTTTATCAAAATGAAGCTTTTTTCAATTTAATGCAAAATTTTCTGTTCGGAGAGCGTTATACAACTACTTTCCAGTGTTCATTTAGATATTACTTGACCCTTAACAAAACGGTGTTTAGAACATTGTGCAGGGAACTCATAATTTCATTTCATGCTACTTTTGATTTTACAGTTAATAATATTTCTTGTGGTGAACTCCGGAGATTTAAAAAAGTCGAAAGAAACCTAATAGACAGTAGTGAAGAATCAGAAAAATGAAATGTATAAATAAAAGATATTCTACGAAAAGAGGCCTGCCCCCACCCCGATAAAAAAAAATCCATTTATAAAAAAAATGAAAAACACTTACTTAATCCACCCCCATTTGTATTGCCATTGAACAGAACATTTGAATAAAATTTCATATATAATCAACAATGAAATGAATAGTTCATTAGCCTACATATGATCCTTTAGAAATGATATACATGTACAAATACAAAATGTGTATATTATATGTTATCACCAGCTAGATTGTCCAGTGCTTCGAACGACACCAGGAACAACATTTCATTTTGATAATCATATTTTCCATTTTATAGGCACTTTTCTTTTATTGAAAGGAAGTTCTCATAGTGTTTAGTTGCTGACTGACCAATTATTACATATGCATAATCAGACTCCTTCTCACAGTAGTAGCATTTAGTCATTTTCGGTTTCCATTTCTTAAACAATAAAATAAATAATATAGGGATATTGCATGAATATTGGGGAATATTGTCCCGAGCTTGCGAGTGCAATATATGTTCTACGAGGGACAATATTCCCCAATATTCATGTAATAACCCTTTTATTGTATAGCAATATAATATTTGAAAGTAAAAATTGGTTTAAACTAAGATTTTGTCGTTGATGACGTCATGAATTTTGAAGATTTATTGCACTATTGCAATATTAGAACTTATTGCACGCTTTCTTTTGGTTACTTTCTGTGGGAAATATTATATTGCTATACAATAATACAAGATACAAGACAAATAGTTAATGATAGTTAATGATATATCTAAGATGTATACTCTTTTAAAAACAAACATATATCTCACCTTAAACAATATATGTTTGTACGCCTCAATTCGAATTGTCTATGCTTATGTTCCGGACCATATGAGTGTTTGGACCATACGCGTATGTTCATGACCATATGCGTATACTCATTTAATCCGACCATACGCGTATTGTCGAACTATATGGGTATTTACTCATTTGGTTATTAACGGACCGGACAATATGAGTATTTGTACAATATACATTGTAGGTATACATTAGAAACGATACAATAATACAATAAAGTTATCTTTAACAATGACGGTTACATGAAATGTATTGATTTTATAATTCTTGAAAAGGGTACCCAAAACAGCACAATTACAAGTTGAAACCCATTGTCTTTCAATTAATTGCCTGAATCTTGGTGTATCTGTTTTCTGTGCGTCTCTAGTATCAATTATTAGACTTTTTATTATATCGACTTTTTTTCAGTTAGTAAAACAGTTGAACTCTTGTTTAACAGTTCATTAAGACATTTTTGGAAGTATTTTCCATGTCGAAATTTGCTGTTCAGTAATAGTTATCCCATGAGGTGTAAGATCGCTCCGACTGACACACTAAATCCGAATGAGATGATTATTTTACATCCCAGCTTTTCTAGATTAGATAAAAAAAAAAGTACGCTTAATAAAGATCTAGTTTAGATCGCCAATTACTTCAATATACTTTATATTATATTACTTATATTACTATATAGTATATATGCTTTATGAACCACGAACACCTTGTTTAAATATGTTATTTTAGTTTATATTGTTATTATTGATATATTATTATAGGGTTATTGCATGAATATTCGCCAATATTCATGCAATAACCCTTTAATTGTATAGCAATATAATATTTGAAAGTAAAAATTGGTTTAAACCAAGATTTTGTCGTTGATGACGTCATGAATTTTTATGATTTATTGCACTAGTGCAATATTGGAATTTATTGCACGCTAACTTTTGGTTACTTTCTGTGGGAAATATTATATTGCTATACAATAAAATAAAATATATAATAAAATGACATTTGATATATCGTCTTTTAATGATGTGACAACTGGAATGGTCATACCTTTTGAAGAGTTTACTAGTATTAAACGTAATCGTGTTAATTAACCAGACCGTTCGCGTACGGTCGGACCATATAAGTATATACCCATAGGTCATGACCATACGCGTATGGTCCAAATACTCATATGGTCCGGAACACTTACATTAGATTGTTGACATCACGAATATATAGTGTACATGCAATTTATATGATGTTGATACTTGTTTATAAAATGCAAGTGTTAATACACGATGTGCCTTGATAGTACTTAATTTGAACCTTTATTTTATAGTTTTTAAACGTAAATACACCAACATATAACTTTTTTAGCTATAAGAAATGTGTATAATCACTTGATAAAAAAAGGACACACTCGAAAAAGCCCGGACTGCTCTCGAAAAAGCATATAAATGTGTTTAGTTCCGATGCAAAGACCTTATTAGTGACTCAATATTAACGCCAAAATATGCAATCTTTAATGACTTGACAACAGTATCGTAATTATATCCCTTCTTAATAAGTCTATTCAAAGGTTTTGTAAGTTTCTGAGGTGAATACTGACACCTTTGTGCTTTATAAAGAATATTTCCATAAAAAATTGGATGTGAAATACCTGAACGTATTAGAAGTCTGCATGTTGAGCTATATTTACGAATGATGTCTTTATACCGATGATAAAATTTAGTAAATGTTTTGACTAGTTTGTGATATCGAAAACCCTGGTGTAATATTTTTTCAGTAATACATAAATTTCTCTCGTTAAAATCTAAAACATTGTTACATACACGAGCGAATCGTACAAGTTGAGATATATAAACACCGTAAGATGGTGACAAGGGAACGTCACCATCTAAAAACGGATAATTAACGATAGGAAATGGAAAATCATCCTTTTTATCATAAATTTTAGTATTCAGCTTTCCAGTAGTGATATAGATATCAAGATCGAGAAAAGGGCAGTGGTCATTGTTAGTATTAGCTTTATTTAAAGTAAGTTCAACAGGATAACTTTCATTAATATACATACTGAAGTCGTCATTATTGAGAGCCAAAATATCATCCAAATATCTAAAAGTATTATTAAATTTGTTTATCAGATGTTGTTTTGATGGGTCTTTGCTTATTTTTGTCATAAATTGTAACTCATAACAATACAAAAACAGGTCCGCAATAAGTGGTGCACAGTTAGTCCCTATTGGAATTCCGATAATCTGACGATATACGGAATCCCCAAAGCGAACAAAAAATGTTATCTAGTAAAAATTCAAGGGCATATATAGTATCAAAGCATGTCCAATTAACAGAGTTTTTTTGTTTGTTGCTACTAAAATACTAAAAAATGACCTAAAAGAGTTTGAACATATATATTCACATTCTGATTTTTTGAATGCCCATTTAATTAGGTGTGTGAATTTTTTCTGAATGAGAATGTGATGCATTTCCGTCGACATTTGCATTGGTATGTGTTTGAAAATGGCTTTATTCGGTATTTTGGAATAAAAGCATTGTAAGGCTTAATTCAACTTTTTTAACGAAAATTAATGTCGGAATGATAATATCTTTATATCTCAAATACTAACTTACCATGTGTATATCCTTGTATATCAAACTCAAGCTTCTATATCACGTTTTGTTAGAAAAGAAGTCTGTTTGTTTACATTTGTGATCATATTCACTCGAAAAAAAGTGGTCACACTCGAATAAGCCCGATCAAATCACTCGAAAAACCACGATCCTAGCCGGACACTATACCTACCGTGTAATACATTATCTACATGTTCGACTTGTTGCCATAATGCAAAATACAAGATTTCAGCTATATGTTAGGATTTCGTCTTTGCGACAGCGTTCTCGAATTTGTTTTCCAAAGCAAGTTGCTTTCCTTCTGTTTGTATTGTCATAGTTCTCTATTTTGAGTTATATCTTCCTATACTTTACGTATATTTCTCTCCGCTACTTTTAAAATTGAGAATGGAAAAGGGGAATATGTCATAGAGACAACAACCCGACCAAAGAACAGACAACAGCCGAAGACCACCAATTGATCGTCAACGCAGTGAAAAAAAACACATCCAGTGGTCCTCAGCTGGTTTCTAAATACAAATGTGTAATAGTTCAGTAAAAAATGATGTCACTCTTTACTCCAAAACATATAAATTAACTAAAATTAGAAAAAAACAAAACATACAAGACTAACAAAGGCCAGGGGATCCTAACTTGGGACAGGCCCAAAAAATGCGGCGGAATTCTTGACTTGACGTTCTTGACTTGGGACAGAATGTTGCGTGGTTAATCGTGTTTTAAGCACTAATCTCTCCCATTAACCTCGGACAGTTGTGTCACTGCACAACATGATAACATATATATAACAAACTCAAAGAATGGACGTGGCATGGTATGTGTATATACTAAAACAATTGCAATCAAATGAAAATTCAAAGCTTCTGAATGTTGAAACATTTTTATAATCTTTTATTATCCGATCGATGATCAGAGTAACTGCTCGGCATCGAGATTTGTATATGCAGATAAACAATGATTATGATTACCTTGATACTCATGCTTTTAAAACAAAGATGTCGACGTTTTTTAATTAAACAAATTGAAACAGTGTTTCTAAGTGTTTTATTTTATTTTTGTATCATTTTAGGTTGATTTATTACTTTGGAAGTTAATAAAGGGTATTGTATCTCAAAAAATTATGACTGCATAGTATAAGAAATTTCGTTATTTATATAATGGCAACTCAGGATAATTTGCGATGTGCAAGGTGTTGCATGGTTGTTTTTGAAGTATTTTCTGACATAATGCAAGCGCTTTTAGCACGCAGAGGGTTAACTGCACAAGATATATACGATATTGTAACGAATGATCCAAAGTTCTTTAACAAATTGAGAGACCAAGAACAAGCTACTTTGCGGACATTAAAATCAGATGGATTTTCTAAATTAGATGCTTCAATTATATACAAAGTTGTGCTTCGCTACAAGCACAAAGCGTTAATTCCGGGGCCAACACTACAATGGGGAGTTCCGCCGAAATCACAACATATAGATATTGGTGATGATGTAGAAAGAATCCGTTTCGCAAGAAATGAATTTGCACATAAAACAAATGCTGAAACCAGCGAATATGACTTTGAAAAGTTTTTCAAAGACTTTCTTGATGTAGGAGATCGAATAGATAAATTGCTCAATAAAAATCCTTCCCTTGGGTATGTAAGGCGAATAAAAGATTTAAAAACTACTAAACTGGATACTGAAACAGCAGAAACAATCCTAGAGCAACGACAAGAAATAGAACAATTAAAACGTATGTACAATAACAGTAATATTTCTTGTTGTTTCAACTGTATAATTTTGTTATTTTTTACACTCTATTTGATCAAGATATAATCTTCCTCCATACAAAATACAAACATGTAGAGGTTTGTGTAGTAAACATCAAAATAGCTAAAATACCGAACTCCAACGAAGGTATACATGTTATGTTATGATATAGATGGAACAAAAGCGTTTGTACAAATCATAAGGATATTTTGTATTAGTTGAATTATAACTATACGGCCATCTACAATGTGTGAACTAGAAATCTGTTTTACAAGAGCAAGCTGACCCCCATATGACAATGTGTTACAAAATTAGTAGTGGAATCAATATTTCAATAAAAAGATGTACCATATTCTCCCCGACTCTAAAAATCCTTATAAAAATACCGACTAATACTTTCGAGGATAGTTGTCTCATTGACCATCATACCACATCTCATCATTTCGTTATTGATGCATTATTTGTTGATCTTGATATGTGGATGCAGTAGAATGCTCGTAATGTATGCCATTACATTTCACAGTTTCGCTTGTGTGATAGCTGTTTATCCGTGCCGATAGGTGTAATACTAGCAATAAAGCCACATATCCTTACTTCTATTATACTGTTGTGCTCATGTGTCGTCTCATTGAGAAACATTAGTGACGCTCGAATCAAACACTCAAATTAAATACTGTTGCCTTTTTTTAAGGAGTATTTGAAAACAAGACGATTCTGGGAAATTTAAAAATACCAAGCAGTAAAAATACGATGAATTACGTGATCAGAGGACATTATTAATCTGAAAAACCAGTTCATGTGCAATTCCCAATATAAATATATGTTGTACTATAATACCACTGTCTCAGGTTAGGGGAGGGTTGGGATCCCGCTAACATGTTTAAACCCGCCACATTCTGTATGTATGTGCCTGTCCCAAGTCAGGAGCCTGTTATTCAGTGGTTGTTGTTTCTTTATGTGTTACATATTTGTTTTTCGTTCAATTTTTGTACATGCTTTGGTCCGAGTGTTACCTTCAAATTTGTATTTGAGTTAGTTGTTGACGGTTTTTGTATATGATTTTAAACCTTGGTGATGACTTTCATTTTTGTCCTTTCAATTTGATTTGACTGGTAGGAACTACATTGTCCTAAGTGGTCAGTAGGGCATCAGTGATCTGTCCAATGCTTCTGAATGGATTTTAAGTCAATTGTGCCTTTTCATGAATGTGACATACCGAATAAGACTATTTGTCGGGGTTGTAATAACATGAGCAACACGACGGGTTCCACATGGGGATCAGGATCTGCTTACCCTTCCTGAGCACCTGATATCACCCCCAGTTTTTGGTTGGGTTCGTGTTGCTTAGTCTTAAGTTTCCTATGTTGTTTCTTGTGTACTATTATTTGTCTGTTTGTCTTTTTCATTTTTAGCAATGGTGTTGTAAGTTTTTTTTTATCTATGAGTTTGACGTTCCCTCTAGTAATTGTCGCCCCTCTTTTAATGAAGTTATCAAATGTATTGCTATCAACTATCATTTAATTTGTAGTATGGAAACATATGGTAAATTTGACCATGTTTCCTGGTTGGTTATTTGTCTTTCTGTTTTGTACCTTGTAGAATGAGTCAATATTAAGATTTAAGTCAAGTCCATGCTACTCTCGAACAAAAGAGTTAATAAAGCTGTCATGATATTGGAGTACAGTTGACATTCTATGTTTTGCAAGTTTGTATGCTGCTTTACTGAATTCTTCCAAAAGATATATGCTTTAGTTTCTCTTTGATGTTTTATATCCAGAGCTTAAAATCATAAAAAAATTTCGTTGTATGATTCACCTATAGTATATTGCCTTTTGTAATTTGTAAGTCACATTCGTGTTTCCATTGACAAAACCACTGGTTTTGCTGTAACCATAGATAGTTTAGTGTTGGAACAGGTAGAATGGCACACAATTTAGACAAAGGCTTCACTTAAAGCAACAGGGGTACATTAATGTGTTTTTTGGAAACGGAATTCTCAAACATTTAATTCATAACAATAAGACCAAGTGTTAACAATGCAAAGCTTTAAATTTAATAACTATTCATTACATATTTTTAAATAATGAAAACAATTGTGTTAAATATTTTAAACGCTTAACAATTTATACTGTACTTTTAACTAGTTGAACATATAGTGAAAATGAGAACTACACTTATTGTTCATGTTACCGTGTATAATGACAGAGAACATAAAAATAAATATTCATTGGAATTCAATCCTCATAATGCGTTAAAATAAAAAGTTAAATCACAAAAATGCTGAACTCCGAGGAAAAGTTCAAACGAATGGACAACAACTGTCATATTCCTAACTAGGTACAGACATTTTCAAATGTAGAAAATGGTGGATTGAACATGGTTATATAGAGCTTAACCTATCACTTGTATGACAGTTGCATCAAAATCGATTATATCTACAACGATGTGTGAACAAAATAGACATAAAAGGTAAAATTGTAAACAAAATAGGGGTACAGCAGTCATCACCGTGTCACAATCTCAATAGGAACAAAAACAAACAAATATTTAACAAAAAAGCATAAAAAACATAAACAAAATTGAACAACCACATTCACTTTGATTTTTTTAATTTTCAATTTCTGTTTTTTTTCTCTGTGTTGTTGTTTTCTCTTTTTTTTTAATCTGCGCTTAATTGTATGTTTTATGATTTGGACTTGGCATTAATTAAGAGACTTCGAATATTAAAATGAATATCAGGTGTAGGCTATTACCAAGTTACTGCCATTGATGTTTTTAAAGTGATTTATAAAACTAGTTGTTGGTTTATATGTATACGAGAAAATCTCTAGGATTGAATGGAGTATTTTTGTCACCAATTAGTACTTAACAGATAAAATATATTTAAGTAGAAAACATATTGAACATACTATAACTGTTCAAGATTTTTTTTTCAACAGAAGAATTACTAATTAAAGAAAACAAGAAGGAAGTAGCTATTTTCATTGGTTTAAGTGTAGAAGAAGTTGTAAAAAAAATATCCGAGGGGAGAAATCCGGAAGGTAAAGTATTTTATTTTCTTTAACATCAAAAAGAACTTCATTTTTTTTTTCTAAATATAAATCATTAGTACATGTATGAATTTAAAAGTTCACTCTACATGATGAATTCATTACCTAGGCAAAACAAAAACTAGCGACATAGGACATTTGTGTTTTGTGTTTTGTCATTTGATTTTGCCATGTGATTAGGGACTTTAGAATTTGGTTTTGCCATGTGAATAGGGACTTTAAAATTTGATTTTCCTCTGAGTTCAGTATTTTTGTGATTTTACTTTTTGTAAAAACTTCCAACTTAGACTCCTCGTTAATCATAACTCATGCTCATCAACATGATCAATTTTTTATGTATTTTATCATTTGATTATGCCATTTGATTAGGGACTTTCCGTCTTCAATTTTCCTTTGAGTTCAGTAGTTTTGTGGTTTTACTTTTTATAGTAACTATAATGCTAGACCACATTGACAACTAACACATGAATGTAATATTATGGCATTAACCATGACTTTTAAAATCTTTCTACAAAAATATATCGTAGGCACAAAAATAAGTATCATACTTTTTCCAGCTTCAACATAATTTTCAACCTATAGTAGTTTCTATGAAATATGCAATATTAACCATTTAGCTTCGAGTCATACCAATACGAATATTTAACCAAAGTAAACGATTAGCATACATCCATGAATGAAACTTTTTTCCAGATGTTAATTCACCTCCATTCAAGTTTACATTGGAAGGCGTCGTAGATAGCGAGGAACAATTGAACATGTTGAAACAAATGATTGGTGTAACAGATCTAGAATCAAACATTCTAGTGAGAAGTGTCCAAAAACAGTGCATTGAATTAATTGTCGAAATCAACAGCACTTATTTGAAGAGCAAAAAACTATTGTTAGAGGCAGTTACTCATTTTTTTCATCTGCTGACGAAAAAACAAGCTTTTAAATGGAAAGGCGATAAAATTATTATAGTAATAACAATTGCTGAAGGTAATTAATGCTTAAATTGTTGTTAATGTCTGTGTCATTTTGGTCTTTTGTGGATAGTTGTCTCATTGGCAATCATACCACATCTTCTTTTTTATATTAAAAGTGTTTTGTATAACTTTTAATATATACTTCTCGATTTGTTTTTAAAACATTTGTTATCATTTTGTGGGTGACCATTCCTATTTCGACAAAATATCGTATCATTTATCCATGAATCTGCACAAAACACAGAAGGTTCACGATGGGTTTTAGCTTAAACATTAGATTTAGCTATACCATCGAGCATCCAAAACTGCCTCTACTGTATAATATATTAGTGCTATTGTTTCAATTCCATTTATAATATTGATAACACCTGCGAATGATTATTTTTACATTTTAATTCCCCAACTGTTTCTTAATTTGGACTAAAATAAATTCAAGGAAAGCTATTTTAGTCCCAATACCATAAAGCGGAACTAATTCAGAGAAACTGTAAATAATCAGAGTGACCAGCAACATTATATTTACAAATAAAACAGGTTATCTTAATCGTATATCGGGTCCTTAAAGGAGTTATTGACCATGTACGATACATATTTACCATCTATTTTGTCCCAACTCCCTCGAACCAAATAAAACCTTTGACGAATTCGGTTATTTTTTATGTCCTGTGTGATCATTCTCTGCACGTGTTTACATAATTATGCACTCTTTGTTTTTAACTATTTAAATTTTTTATAACAATTTAGATACTTTTTAGAAGACAAAAACACTGTAAGGTAAGAAAGTTATCCAAAGATTCCTCTGTACGATTTCTTTACGAACCAGTACTTAGAGGTAATTCGTACAAGAAGAAATATTGGTTAATGATATGAACTCATTAAAGATCCATATAGATTTAATTTAATTGGAAAATTCAAAAACACCGCTACCTTGATGATATATTGCCTTAATTGATCAAAAGTTACCCAAAGAACATAATTTTAGAAAACCCAAAACAGAAAGCAATAAACAGAAACCACAATACTTAAAGAAAAATCTGTTAGTTCCGAAGGGATTTTCTGAATTTATTTTCACCAAGAACGGTAAAGGCAAAATAAGTTTAAGCCAAAGATGTATAAGAACCGAAACAGTTGACGACAGTTATGACCAAGAAGGATCTCATATGATAGCCAAATAAATCAAAGGTCAACTTTGCCTGTGGAAGTTGCAACTCTTACTTTTAACAATTTGTTTCTAGACCTGAGTTTCAATTAGTAAACAAGGTACGGATTAGGTGTAAAACCGATATCAAAAGCCTGAAAAAAGCATGAACCATGTAATTAGCTTTTTACTAGCTGAAGGGGAGGATTGGTTGCTTATCAACAAGAAAGATCCCGCCACATTCTTCTCCATATCTGTCATGTTTTTGTCGTAATTGTTTTGTTACAAAAAAGAGCAATAGTTTTCTTGTATGAATTATGTTTTTCTTCATGGCAGTGCCTTTTAAGGTCGACTATACTTTATGGGAATTTGTCTAATTTTTGAAGGCCATTATGTTACTGATAGTGCCTATAACCACTTTTTTTATTTTCTCTAGCGGATAATTGTCAACAAACAAACTACGTCTCTCCATTTTCATACTGTTCCATTCTTTATGATTTTAGATTTCGAAGAGCAAACATTATTGGAAGAGAAGCAAGATAATGTGTTTTCGATCGAAGAAGAAGCAGGCTACTTTGGTAACTTAAATGCTACACTCTTCAATTAATGCATATTAATGATTATTTTTAAAATGCGCATTTTGCAAATAAACTACTGTGCAGTGAGCGCAAATCTGAAATATATAAGAAATCGAATAAAATACAAAGGACTGACATAAACATATTTAATCAAATGCATAACCAACGATTACAAGAACTGCGCTTTACATGAGGGAATATTTTCCTTACTGTTAAATGATCAACTGATTTAGTATCAGAAAAAATGAATGAACACTATCCGTATTTTTTATTCAAATACCGAAAACAGAAACTGTTTTTCGTGTGATACCTTAAGTGACTAGTGGTATTGCACTTGTGCTAAAAATAGCATAACAGAAATAACTCGGCAGTGAGTTTTTTTACAAGAATCGAATTAACACCATTCATATCTTTTAAGAGATTATTAAGATCAAGATATTGTCTGTTAATACGAATATTTTAGGAGAAGATCGCAATTTTTGGTAGAAATAATGCATGTCTTATAAGGACTCCTGTCCTTTTTCATTCCAAATCGATGAAATCGCTGTTTAAAAATGAATAAGATAATCCATTTAGTTTGAACATTGGTACTAATAGCGCTGCAACGGGTGCACATTTCGGTAAGCAATATCTCAACAGTCATACTCGAGTCATACTCGAGTTCAAAATATTTCAGAATCTAAATACTTCTTCAAAAGTTGAAAAGCAGATAAAACATAAAAACAAATATAAAGCAACACCAGGACGAGGCATCAGAGGTAGACATGACACAATATATTCATTAATAAATTTAATGGCTTTTAAAGTGAGGCAAAACAAAGCAAAGGCCTTTTAAACAAAAAAGTCAAAAATAAACAGACAATAACTTGGCAATGAAATAAATCATATTAAAACACAAATGACAGTAGCCAAAACACAACACAACAAACTTTAGTCTTAACAACAGGAATCCCATTCAAAACCAGGCATGCTGCACCCGTCGTGTTGCTATACAAGTCAACCAAAGGGATACGTCAATTTGGTAGTTCAAATTCAAGGAGAAGAGTACGGGATTTTTTAACATTAATTAAAACAATTTTAATGTATTGCGATAATACATAACTATTCAGTGGTGATAGAGACCAAACTATTTAAACATACAAAACATCTGAAAAAAATTAAGATCTATAAACCAAAGGAGACAAAAATGTACAAGACCGGAAAGAATCCGAGCCTTGCATTACGGAGGTCTATTCCTTAATTAAAAATAAATCCTAAAATTTTTAAACAGCAACTTCTAATTACAAAAAATCCGTTTTTTCATGCCAGTACTAATATCCGGGCTAATGAGCCGTTGGTACCATTAGGGACTTATAGTCCAAAAGCCGAGACATCGACCCAGTAATAGTTATTATATTAACGGTCAACCAACTCTTCATGACGTCCATAAAATTTTGAAAGGAAATTGTATAATAGAAAACCTATAAAAAAAAATATATTCTTTGCATTTTTCAAAGAAAAATTAACGTTAACAAAGTCTAGCCTAATGTGATTTATATTATGATATTTACACTTTCAGAATGTGAAGACCATGCTTCAAGTAAGAGTTCTTTGGTTCTGAGTCTTGAGATGAATGCACAAGATTTAAGAGATGGAAAACTTAACCAGCAACTTGCATCATTTGTCCAAAATCTATTGAGAAAAAGCAATGGGCGTGAAATATTCGAAGAGAATCACGTAAATGCATCTCTAGTTGTAGAAGATACATTGAACTTTGGTAATTTAAAAACTACAAAATGTAGAACATCCACATAAATATATAGGATATCACTATTTACATATGGGTAGCACTACTGGTAAAATTAGATATTAGGTAAAATACTACATCAAATTCCGATCTATTGAAAAATTGCGAACAAAATAAAATTAATTATTTTACTAATGGTATAAGTTCTCTTCTAAATGATTTTTCGTTAGGCAGAACATTATCAAACGTTTAAACAATAATACGATAACATTATGACATTACTACAATATTTTCCTTCAAGTGATAAAAACAGCCAAACTCCAAGTGCAAAATGTAAACATCGTTAATATTGATTCATTTATAGGTGTCATACCACCAATTAAAAGTTCCTATCTGTTCAACCAAATTTCACAATTTTCACAGCTTTCTAAATATTTTACCTTAAGTTTAACTTCATAGAAACCAGGTATATCCTGAATTGTACATGTATCAGCTTTCTACATGCCAATTTTCAACAGATGTTCAAAATCATATAAAAAAGAAAAGGTCTTCCGAATAGAGGTACCACTTAAAATAACCCCTGGTTTTCTGGAAATCTTAAATTAGTATACTATGGAGTGCATTAATCCTCAATTTTGAATACAAACTCATAAATAAGTAAATTTTAGCTCAAAATGCTCTTAATATATTTCTCTTTCACCAAAACATTCATTTCTGTCAATTTGTTGGTTAGTTTAAGTAAGCAATGACATCAAATGCACTATTTTTTTGTCTGAGTAGGCCTACTTTCACATACGTTCTAAATTTGAGGTATTAATTGGTGGAATGATACCTAAAGGGTCTTTGCATCGGAACTGAACGCATTTATTTAAAAACAATTTGTTGGCATTACACGGGTTATGTTCTTCTAATATATGTCATGATGGTATGGTACTTAACCCCTAATGGGAAGTATGGTGCCTGATATTCATATGATGAAGACATAATCTTTCAATCAGTTTAATTGAAGTCTGGAGCTAGCATGTCAGTTAACTGCTAGTAGTCTGTTGTTATTTATGTATTATTGTCATTTTGTTTATTTTCTTTGGCTACCTCTTCTGACATCAGACTAGAACTTCTCTTGAACTGAATTTTAATGTGCGTATTGTTATGCGTTTACTTTTCTACATTGACTAGAGGCATACGGGGAGGGTTGAGACCTCAAAAACATGTTTAACCCCGCCACATGTTTGCGCCTGTCCCAAGTCAGGAGCCTCTGGCCTTTGTTAGTCTTGTAGTCTTGTATTTTTTTTTAATTTTAGTTTCTTTTGTACAATTTGGAGTTTAGTATGGCGTTCATTATCAATGAACTAGTATATATATGTGTTTAGGGGCCAGCTGAATGACGCCTCCGGGTGCGGGAATTTCTCGCTGCATTGAAGACCTGTTGGTGTCTATCTGATGTTGTCTGTTCTATGGTCGGGTAGTTGTCTCTTTGACACATTCCCCATTTCCATTCTCAATCTCGACGTATGATCAACACCCATCAGTTTTTGAATCAGATTACTAGGTTCGGTTGAATTGTGCGTTTCCAGTGAAAATTCGTGTTTCTACCTTAATTTACAAATAATTTTATATGGGTTCATGACATGAAACTGACAGTATGAAATCAGATAGAACATTCCTTTTAATTATATTCACAAATAACACCCAAAACAATAGAACAAAAATAGAAGACAAAAGGATATGTAAATATTTGAGCAACATGACCAAACTGATCTAAGACAATGACAGTACTGACATGATTTTTGATGGCGTTTACATTGTTTGTTATTTCAAGGGTCAAAATTTCATTTTGTGAGGTTTTATGGATATCACCTTTTTTTAATTTACCTTGAAGTTAAATATTTCTGTTACTACTTGTACATAGCTCCTTTAGAACAAACTATTTACAAACACTTACTTTTAAAAAAAGCAGTTGTCGTAAATCTTTTCAGCAGTCCTACTAATAGAAGTGATAAGGATTTTAGTTGATTTTTTTTCAATCATTGGTTTTTAATAATTAGCTTATAAAACATTTTAAAGCTGAGGAAGCAGACAATGATGCGTTTCTTGAAATGACAGACCAACAACTGAGCATTGGAACAAAGGTAAGCCTTGCTGAAGTAGAAGCTAGAACAGATCAAGACAGTAAACAAGAGAGAACAAGCGAAATGATTGATGAAACTGAAATAGTGTTGGAGGAATATGATGGTCGTGAAACATCCGAGGAGACGACCGTAAATACATCTTCAGTTGTAGAACATAATCGAAATTTTGGTAAATATTAAAACTACAAAATATAGAACATTTGCATATCTTCATATGGTTAGAACTTAAAATAGATTTTTTCTTGAACACGTTATATCAAGTTTCGATTGACAAAATTATAGATATCTTTTATTACTGGTATAAGTTAATGTTTATAGTTTTTCTACTCTAAATGACTTTTATGGAAGTTATAGTAGAACATTATCATACGATTCGAAAACATGTATAAAAAACACACGGCTACTATTTCCGTGTATACATACTTTTCTCATTTTTTTATTCCATCTGTAAATACCCTGCTATGCATTTAGTTTGAGAACCCATAATGGATAACCGACATGTGTCACTCCTTGTTGTACATTTGACGAGTTTTTTAGGAAGATCTCTTGAATGACAGGATTGTTGAATAACATTTTTAACTAAATATATATTATTATTATAATTTGAATTGAACATTAATACATTCTTTATATTCTGTGAGTATGTTACCGTTTTATCTAAATATATCTGTTAGCTCTTGATACATGATAAATCGTCGTATTCACCTACAGTGCAATATACATCAATGTGTCTTCAATGGAAGACTCTTATGGCTATTTTATTCTTTTATTTGCAATAACTTTTGACAGATTTTCTTGTCCGATTTCTGTCAAATTTATAGGACATTGGAGACAGAAAAAGAGACATATTTTACATCTAAAAAAACATAAAGAATGCTGGTTGAAGCGACAGCTATTTTTTCAGCTGATTGATTTAACATATTTGGTGAACTTTCCGTTTCAATTTTGTTTTGAAGCGCTACCTGATGAAGCAGACAATGATGTATTACTGGAATTGACAGATCAAAAGCTGAACATTGGAAATCCACAACATGCAAAAGATAGCATTGCTGAAATAGAATTTGAAAACAGATTAGACCAAGACATTAACCAAATAAGAACAACCACAATGCCTTATGAATCTAAACACGTATTGAACGATAGAGATGACCGTGAATCAGTCGAAGAAACACACGTAGATGCAACTATAGTAGAAGAAGATACACAGACTTTGGGTAAATATCAAAACTACAAAATATAGTGCTTTTAATCTGAAAAATGTAATAACACGTTTTTCATTCTAAAGTTATTTCGATAACGTTTATTATATTAAAACAACTTTTTCCCTTCAAGTGATGGCTAAGCTACCCTCCTTGTGCTACATGATAACATCGATAAAGAATTAACATCAATCGGGTTTTTTTATCAAAATACTAGGTTCGGTTGTATCGTGTGTATTGGTGTTTTAAGTGAAAACTCATTTTCTTCTTAAACTATATAAACAATGTAGCATGATCTCTATTAATGACAATAATCTTACAAGAAGAAGTTATAAAAAGATGACATTTGGCCCTTCGATTCGAAATTCAAGAGGTATCATATAACAACAAAATAACATGTTGGGTGTCTAACATAAGTGTAAATAGTCTTTTATGTCAGTTTATGACATACATTAGATACGCACACTACAAAATAAGAAAAAAAATACATTTTATTTTTACTATTTTTATCAAAAACGCTCAAATCAAAACAAAAATGGAAAAGTCAAGAATGTACAAAAAGTAGAAGCTACATCACCAAAAGCGATTAATTAGAAAAAAAATACATGAGTTTGATGACTATACAACGTTTACATTTGTCAGGTTTAATTGACTCCCACTGTTTGAATTAAATTTTGAAAAATGTATGAGTGTAAATACTTTTTCGATGCTTTATAACAAACTATTTCAAAAACCGGAAACCTCAAAACTTCAGTAATCTTATCCTACAGGGGTGCCCTGTCAAATGCTGTAGACATGGTATTCATTATAACAACTATAGTGCAATAAATTATTTTTTTTGAAAGAGCTTTAAAACTTTTATGATATAACTGATAGACCCAGTAGGTATTTTCGATGATTGATTTTTTTATCATTGTGAACTTTTACTGTTTCATTGTTTTTTAAGCTGATAAGGCAGACAATATTGCATTACTTGAACTGGCTAACCAACAGCTTAAAATTGGAAATCCAGAACACGCTAAGGATAGCATTGCTGAAATAAAAGCCAGATTAGACCAAGAATTTAACAAAATAAAAACAAGCAAAAGGACCGATCAAACGGAACACGTGTTGGCAGATAAGAGCAAAGAAATTGGAAAACAGTACAGAATGTGTTCACTGCTTCTTTTGAAGGTGTGTAATGTATATTTTTCATTCAATGCCAGATGTACTGCTGCAAAGTGTTATTTTGATTGACAGTATTAATTTCTTGAATAATAAGAAAAATTAAAAAAATAATGAACTCCGAGGAACAATAACTGTCATATTTCTGACTTGGTACAGTCATTTACCTATGTTGAAAATGATGATTGAACCTGGTTGTTATAGCTAGCTTAACCCCTCATACCACTGTCTAATGGTCAAATTAAATCGATTAAGATCATATGATAGATATCTTTTCATTTATAAAATCTGCAAATACAACAGTAACATTGCATCATGTGTAGGTATATCTTTTATTTTTTTTTAATACAACTTTATCTTAGTCAATTTGGTTTAATAAGGAAAATTTATGAACACGAAACCGCTTTCGATTCATTTGAAGTTACGATTCCCTCAGTTCTTTTATTTTTACCTAAATTTATCTTTTGAAACGATTTATGAGATAACATTATTGTCAAAGTCTTGTCGCCTTAATTTGTATTTTGTTCTTCTTCTTCAAACGTTTATTTCTCTGATACAATTATGATAAACGAGATGATTTGTCATTTCTTATTGTTAATTATCCATTTTTAGATGGTGACGTTCCCTCGTCATTATCTTATGATGTCAATATCTCAACTATTTGCACGGGTTTGTAAATATGTATTGGATTTTAACGAAATAAATCTATATGATCTGTAGATCACTTATGTCACGAAAATAAAGACTATGATTAGCACGATTAATTTTAACTAACTTTACATTAGAGAGCGTAGAATTCCCTGTCATTAAATAGGAATACATGGATTTGAAGATACATTTTGAACATCAGAAAAATATCGACAGCTAAATTCGCAAAAATTTCTATTTTTGACTGATTTAACTAATGGTTGTTTAATATGTAAGGTTTTACAAACCTAATATCACATTCACAATATCGTCACATTTAAATTAAAAACGTAACATTAAAGTTATACAGATCTCAATTTGGTATTTTTGAAATGTGTCACTTTCATCTTATTATCCATACATATATAAACTGGTCATGTTCAATTTATCCCCATACAAAATGGTCAATATAAACCTAACACCATTTTTGTGTTAAGGCAAATATGTTTTTTTTTTAAAGTCAGCTTTGATGTATTATTATCTTTGTTGAATATAATTAACAAATAATGTATGTTTTTCAGATGCCAGGTAGTGTTTTTGATGCTGCAAGAAGTTTTTATACAGGTATGTTTTCATTTTATGAATAAAAGAGAGGCAACTGCAAAGTAATATCTCGAAAATAAACTTCGAGTGATCCCAAAATCGTCGAGTTGCTCATGCAACATGTGTCCGTGTAACCAGGTGATAAGTCTAATACGATAGGTCACATTCAGGGGAAGAAGACTGGTCTGCGATTTCCCTAAATACAGTAAATAGTTATCAAAGGTACCAGGATAAATTGTGAAATAGGTATTCCAAAACGGTCAGGTCAACACATGGAAAATCTTTTTTTCAATCAGCCACTTAACATGGAAATCATGATATGAAATATAAGCTCTGGAATATCGTAGCAACTGGGAGATACATACTCCATAGACAGGACCTGCTTGAATGTTGCAACATATAATTTTAATTGAAGATAGGTACTATAAATTAAGGCGACAACAACTATTGGAATAAAAAAAAACATAGATTTCTGCATATGTCGTCATAGTGAACATAGGTATTCTATATTTCTAGTTCACGTTATGTCTTTCGACAAAATACCCATGTATGATCTATTACCAGTAATTGATTTTATTGAGGACTTTTTTTCTGTGTTGACAAGTTTTAGATAATTTTCTATTCTTGCGTTTTTGACGATTAAGATAGTTGCTACCTTTTCTTTAACATTTTCATGAGAATAATAATTTAAGAAATTTAACATACAGGCAAGGTAAAAATACTACACGCTATATGTGACATGCATCCCAAAATAAATGACGAAGGCATGAAAGAACATTCAGTAAACTATTTTGTTTAGATGAATTTTTAATATCGTCTGAAAATGCATCTTTCAGGATTGATTTGTTACGGGAGTCCAGATTTGTATGATTATACCGAAACAAGTTCGATTATTTGGAATACAATTCAAGTTGAGGCGAAACAAAGTGAAAAGGTAATTAGAAGAGAAATTCATGTAAGTAGTCTGTATGTCATTATAAATATTTCAAACTGTATCACACCAAAATCTGGTGATCAGGAAGAATAAAAAATGTCTGCTCCATGTGTAGTACCCTTTATGTTGCTTATATAAGTACAAATACTTTTTTAAATGATCCTATTCGGTAATAACACGATAGCAAAATAGAGAAAATGAATGTGCCGATTATAATTGGAACATATCCGTGATTGTCGTTGACGCAGATATTTCATAACAGTCAATCAACTCAAAATGGCGTCAATAAACATATGAAGGAATTACTTCAACTTCATCACTGAACGCCGAAAACCAAACAATCGGCAACTAAATGATAAATAGTTATCAAAGGTACCAGGATTAAAATTTAGTACGCCAGACACGCGTTTCGTCTACATAAGACTCATCAGTGACGCTCATATCAAAATATTTTTAAAGTCAAAGTTCGTTATTCTAAACCCAAATTACTTTAATTTTCAGTTAAGATTACATCAACTTGTTTGTGTCATCAATTTGCCTATACTTACATTGTGGTTCAGTTTTTATTTTGATTTTGATTCGTATTATCCTGTTTCAAATCTGAAATTATCTTCTGAAGTAGCTGATATTTTGGGATATTTAAAATAATTGTATTTGTCATCATAACATTAATAAAAATCAAAGTCTAACAACATTATTCAAAAGTTTGAAAATATTCAATGTTTAGAAATACTTGATATGACGAAAAAACAAACATTCTTCTGGACCTTCCGAACCTGTTAAATTTAAAAAAAAAAAAAAAAAAAAAAAAAAAAAAAGTAATATTTTGCTACTTAAATTTGCGGAAATACATTAATTAATGAAACATTCAATTGTTCAATATGTATACATATACAGTTCATACGAATCTATGTGCAAAAACTTTTGAGTAGAGAATCTCTGTTTTGAATTTTCCTTTGAGTTCGGCATTCTTGTTCTTTTAATCTTTGCAAGTTAGGGATTTTCAAAATACTATTACATGAATTATAGTTTTAAATATACAGTTTGAATTATTTCTATATCTGACATCGATATACTTTGTATTTGGCCGACAAATTAATGCATGATCTTTATTCTTAATCTAAATATATATAACATTATTACAATAGTATAGGATTTTTTATGAAATTTACAAAACGAATGAAAAATGAAAAAAAAGAAGCATCAGATTAAAAGTTATTATAGACACACTTTTGAAATGGAAGATTTAATAACTTTACGGGATATCATTTTGATTGCTTGTTCTCTATAATTCAATCAATTCAGTAATATTTTTTTATTTAAAAGCTGGAATACCAGGTGATGAAAGATTTGGTTCATATATGTGATGACCTTTACGAAAGTCATACAAGGATAATATTATTCATGGCTTTTGAACTTGCAACCAAGTGTATTTTACTGATGTCAGAGTTACCAGAACATTCCAAGATGAATATTTATACATTGTTATATAGATGTTGGTTAATTTGTGCAAGGTGTCATTATATATTGGTAAGTAAAATATTATGCATTGTCTGTGCAATTGAAAACGGATATGACTTGCAGTTAAACAAGGAAGACACAGAAACATACTGGTTTCAACAATAGACAGTTGTTTTATTTTCACGTTTTTAGAATAGCTCTGAGAACAAATATTGAATAAATTAAGCATATACTTAAAAAAAAAAAAAGAACATAAAGACGACGTTCTTAAAAATTACCGGAACACTTTCAGAAATGATAATTGAAATTTCTCTTACAAATTTGAAATACAGATTTTAACCCATATCCATTTATATTTCGATTAGTATTGGTAGTTTCATTTAAAAGGCAAACAAAATCAAAACAAGTTTATTCGACGAATTGAAATATTTTTCGAATTTCGTATTAGCAAAACTATTCATTTTTCAAATTCCGTTGAAGTATCTTTGTCCTGTTATGAATGCCTATATAATATTTATTTTTTTAAATTACCCTTTAAAAATGTGAAAATGAGGCCACCAAATGTCAAGACCAATAATTAGTACAATACTGTGTTCAACTGCAAAGCAATCATACTTTTATATCAAAATAACACACATTTGCCTATTACATCTACATTCTCATTGACTCGTTGACCATTAAACCAAATATCCTGATTTGTAGTTTCACCAGCCCAGTAGTCAACACTTCGGTGTTGACATGAATATCAGTAATGTGGTAATTTTTATAAATTTCCTGTTTACAAAACTTTATAATTTTCGAAAAACTAAGGATTTTCTTATCCCAGGCATAGATTACCTTAGCCGTATTTGGCACGACTTTTTTGGAATTTTGGATCCTCAATGCTCTTCAACTTTTCACTTGTTTGGCTTTATAAATATTTTGATATGAGCGTCACTGATGAGTCTTATGTAGACGAAACGAGTGTCTGGCGTACTTAATTATAATCCTGGTACCTTTGATAACTATTGTAAGCTGGCACACTTGCTACCAGTGGTCTACGTTACAATCATACTGCGTTTAATTTAAAAGATGTGGTTTAATTGTCAATGAGACAACATCACTGCCTCCAACAATAAATAAAACCCATAGTGTGTTTTCAGCTCAGACAAACTCAATTTAGAAAAATAACGGTCTAATGTATAACAAGTTAATGTACGAGATATGACAGACATGAACCAACCACAACCTTTGAACTGCTGACTACTGACATGGGACAACCATATAAGGAATTTGGCGGGTTAAAGATGTTTTTCATTCCACTCCCCTTTAACCTTGGACAATGTTGTAACAGTACAACATAATAACCAACCATAAAAATCAGTTGAAAAAGTGCTTTACACATTAAATCGATACAAAGGAGAAAAAGGAAAACACGGACCGGACGGAGCATGGTAGCTATACGTTCCTCACAACAAAAACGACACAAATTACAGATCAGAGAGCGATCGAATCTACCAACAGCTAGTTCAAATAAATATAGGACAATGTGGTATGAGTGCCAATGAGACAACTCTCCATCCAAGTTATAATTTATAGAAATAAACTTTCATAGGTCAAGGTACGATCTTCAATACGGAGCCGTGGCACACACCAAACAGCAAGCTATAAAGGGCCCCCAAAAAATACTAGTGTAAAACAATACAAACGGGAAAACATACGGTATAATCTATTTAAAAAATGAGAAACACTTATGAAAATAACAATTGATAAAGAAAATCATATATCAACGTCTAGAATATCAATCAGTAAACATCCAACCTACTACAGATTTAGTGTAAAGACGGCATTGACATTTAGAGAGAGAGAAAAAACTTATGCAATGCAACATTTTTGGCGGGATCACAATTTGCCAAGAATTTCTCAATGACAAATTGTTATACATTAGTTTTTCGGCATACTTATTTATTCTAACATTCATATTTTTTTATTCTACAGAAGGAATATAACAAAGCTGTTGAAGTTCTTAATCTTTGTGAGTAACTTATTATTTCTACGTACATGTTTCTAAATGGATATGATAATGTTTTTACGTGCAGCATAATTAAAAATGATCAAGCAATTTTAAAGGTAAATGAATGACTGACAACTTTTAAATATTGTTCTTTGTGCATAATTATCGTGATGCAATTCAATACTACGTATAAGAACATATGCAACGTTAATCTATGTTTTAAAGAAGACAAATACAGATAGTTATTTGATGTGAACTGAATAGTACAAATTTTGAATTTTTGTATCTTTTGATGTTTTTATAAAATGTTGAATTGTCTAACACACATCTAGATGTGGCAAGATTTCTAGATTTTAGAAAAATTTAATCTAACCTACAACGGTTTTCTAGAGGTAAACTTAAGGTCTTACATTTTTTGCAATTATAAATGTATAACAAAATAAGAAAAACTTAATATATCAATACATACAAATATATCTCATTCAAACATCGAACCAGGATAACCATAATTTGTATAACTGTATTCTATTCATATGCCTTGTTTATCAATAATTGTGAAATGGAATTGACCTTATTTTCTTTTCTTTTTTTGTAATTATTTTATTTTTGATGATGAAACATGTGAAATTACATACTAAAGTATTCGATACACATTATAAAAAATAAAGTAATACTTGATAAATCAATTAAGCCATAAGGATATAATAAGATATAGATATAAATATTACAAATGATTTTGTTAATTAATCAAATAAATCAAATAAAAGCTGCTTCTAACAAATGCTATTTCTGATCCATTTTTACTTTTTGTACAGGGGTTAAGAAACATACAGAGTATTTTTCTATATTAATCCAATATCTTAAATATTCTACCCCATCATATTTTGTGGGGATATGTTCTTACATCTACATTTGTATATATAATATTTGAGTAACAACAAAATATTATTAACTGTTTTATTGTTAACAAAATCCTCAGTCACACCTAAAATGACTTCTTTTGCACTAAAAGGCAGGAGAATGCCATAATTTTTAATCCAATCTATAACCGATAGCCAGAAGTTTTGTGATACATTACATTCCCCAAAAATGTGAAAGATATTGTCTTTAATTTTTGAACAAAAAGTACAAAGTTCAGTTTCTATTAATTTACATTTTAATAAAAATGAATAACATGGTAGAATCCTATGAACAATCTTAAATTGAAAGTTTTGCAAAAAAGAGTTTCTGGTTATAATGAAGGGCATTGAATAAATAGCATTCCAATCCTCAATCTGCATATTTAATCTCTTTCCCATTTTTCACGGGAAGATAAAGATATCACTTTTTTATCTTCCAAAAATAATGTATAGAAAAATTTAAAAGATTTTGGTTCCTTTTTAACTTTATCTATTTATTTATTTTCAATAATTTCCAATTTTGAACTACCTTCTATTATACTTTTCATCTCTTTGGAATCGCATTTAAAATACCATAAAATTCTACAAAATTAGTATTGATATCATACTTTTTTTTAAATTCATCATATGAGAATAATGTATTATTATCTGACTTCAGATCATTAATGAAGAATATACTATTTTTAATATATTTGAACCTCAAAATCAGCTTGCCATCCATTTTGATGTTCGGATTCAATCATATGGACTGGGTCAGAGTTACAGTATTGTTTTCAGCTTTAAGATAATTTTTTAACTTGGAAAATTTACCAGGATATCATGCCAAAACGGATTAACTTTTCCTGCTAAATAAAGTAAACCTTCTCGACATAAGAGTGAAATTACCCCCCCCCCCCCCCCCAAAAAAAACACAATTTTTTGTGTATAACTAAGTAGCAAGACTTTCCAAGGAGAGTAATTTTGGGAATCAATAATTTTTAGAGCCAAGACATTTTTACATTATAGCAAAAATAATAAATATTAGGCATCTAAAGACCACCATCACAGAGTTCGGACATATCACTGCCCTTTTCATTTTATCCGGTTTACCTTTCCATAAAAAGTTTTAAAAAAAATATATTCTGAATCTACTTCAAAACCCCTTCTGGGGGCTAGGAAGGACAGTCAGAACTTGAACGAAAAAGGGAAGTGTTAAATTTTTAATAACCACAACCCTTCCAATATATGTTAGTTCTCTATAAGCCCAAGTATTGAGTAATGGCTTCATACTGTCTATCTTCGCTGTACAATTACATAGAGTTTTATCCATTTTAGCAAGCTCAAAACATATACCTAATAGTTTAAACCTCCCAGAATGGTTCCAAACAAGATTTTTTCTGGCAAAAGTTTTTCCATACTTCCCTTTTTTAACTCAATCCATACGGCTTCGGTTTTATCAACATAACACCTAAGTCCAGCACATTCTGAAAATTTATCAAACAAGTATAAACACTGATTTAGGGATTTTTGGTCACCATCCAGGACTATGGAAGAATCATCAGCGTATTGACTCATCGGAAAATCAGTCATTAATTGTTACACCCTCAACATCAGGGTCATTTTTAATAGCTGCACTTAGTAATTCTAGCACTAAAATAAATAGGTAAGGAGACAGAGGATCCCCTTGACGGACCCCCCTTTTTGAAATATTTTTGAAGCACTGCACTAGAGGCATCACAGTAGCATGCCTTAATCTAATGATTGGGTTTACTTTCTAAGAGTAGACTTGTTCCTCAGATCCCATATACTACAATATACAATATACTAGCATTGACCTCATCTTCAAGAGTCATCCAATCTAATTCTTCAGGTTCTTTCCTCAAAATACATATAAAAAGATGAAAGTTTGTTTGGTCGACATTACGCATGTTTTTTTTCATTATTGTACATGCATTTTTGTTTATTTATGAAAATTTTGCACTGTAGAACATGTTTATCAAAATGTATCATTTTATCACGATTTAACAAACATTATCTTTTTTTATTACTCAGTTTGCAAAAATCCAAGACACTACAACAATACCGATGCATTAGAGCTATGGGCCTTCTGTTTATTGCAAACAGAAAATTACACCTTGGCTAAACAAAAAATTGAACACGCCATCAAAGTTGCAATCACTGTAAGTAAATAACGGAAGCAATCAATTTTGTTTGAAGTCAAATACAATGAGAATATCGTTCTGATATATGCATCTGCTTTATTTACTAAAATGGAAATAAATCTATCAGAGGTTAAATCCTTTAGCAGTCTACTTTATATCAATGATTCCATCCAATACATAAAACAAAACATAGAAAACTAAATACCAAGCAATACGAACTCTACTTAAATTAGGATTGATCACAGATGCTCAGGAAGGGTTAACATATCCAGCTTCACATGTAGCACCCATCGTGTTACTCATGTTATAACAAATATATTGATAAACTATATGAAGTGATGTAATAGCATAACAAGTGGAGAAACTATACAAATCAGTTCGAAACGATTTGACTCATCAAATTGGCACGAAGTAATGTATCCAATGCCGGTAGCTCATCAGTGATTATATTCATTACACATTGATCTATTCGTTAATTTGAGTGACTCTAGAAATTATTGAATGTATATTTTGTTAATAAATAACACATTATATGTTTTTTTCATAAGCATATATTTGATTTCTATGAACGCATATTTTGGTTTTTTAAATACATTATTTGTTTTTATGAAAACATATTTAACCTTTTTGAGCCATTAATTGTTTTTATATTTATTTTTTGATAAATAAAGTTTTTAGTTTATGGACATATATGTAATTAAATGCATACATCTATATTGATTTTTATTATCAACACATATTTAAGAAGGGAATAAATAATCAGCAGTATGTTTTACTTTTATTATATTAGAAAGTACAAAAAAGTTCAAAGAAGGTTTAACACTTGAATTTCTACCAGATTAATTACAGTATTTAATTTTTTGTACCATAGGAAGAACAAAAGACCAAGTTCAAAAAGTTAGAAAGTCATTTGAAAAGAAAAATACAAGAGGTAGTCTAAATATGTATTATCTGTCTTACATTTACATTGAAATACAAAAACTTGAAAACATATTTGTACTTACAGTTTGTTTTCTGCCTCTAAGATCTGGTGACCGACGCAGTGTTAGAGCTCCTCAATACATAACTTCTTTAATATACATCGTGGAGTTTAAGGCAAACATATTACATTTCAAAAAAATGGTTGTGCATTACTGTTCATTTTGTCTGCAAAAGATCGAATTTTAGCAATTGTGAGGTTTAATACATCATCAGTTGATATATGATTGATTGATTATTGATTGAATACCGTGCAATCATGTCGTAGAATTAAGAAGATGTGTTATGAGGTCATATTTAATACAGGTTAATAATTAGTTATTACCAATATATACAATTGGAAGGTTCTGTTGTTTTTAATCTTCTTAAAAAAGGGGAATGAATAATCAACAGTATTAGACATGGAACAGATTAATACGATATTTTCCCAATTACTCACCGACCAAATAGTTAATGCGAGTAGTTCTAAACGTAAAGATCAAGCACGTTGTAATCTCTCTACAACGGACATCAGTTTGAACATCCCCACTTCGTCAATCAATGACTGCATATAAATACATCTTGCTTATAGGTTATGTTTGGCCTCCACCGTTGTTAATCACATTTTTACTACAAATCAGGATCAAAATGTGAACCCTGGTATGTTGTTTAGATGTGTGCACTTGTGATTATGTTTTTCAGTTTTCTTTATTGTGCTTATCAATGGTAGTTTCATTATTCTTTTTCAGAGAAATTACACTCAGAATGAAGAAAATTACGGTAAGTTTATCTTGACCTACATCTAAAAATTGACAACTAGGTTTGGTTAAGCACAAAACTTAACGACAATAGCAATGGATACAGCTATTTAATTGTGAACTTTCTATTTCTGTGTAATAATATCCTAGTAGCGCACTAGTTTGCGTTTACCTTCATCTGGAACGTATTAATCTTAAAATGTTCAGATTCATGCATCATGACCAGTTTTGGAAAAAAAATCAAATGATTCTTATGAAAACGTTGGGCTTTAAATGCAATCCACGCAGATTTAACAGTATGATAAGCATGAATGTAGGTGTCTTCAATGGATTGTCAAACAATAATTTGAAAAGCTAAATGTATATTACGCAAATAGTATGCACAAAGATTAAACTACTTTTGATGCTTTTCACACAATGCTATTGACCTTTGACCATTTCACACATTACGAACACGTTCAAAGACATTTTAGTGCTACATAATCATTAATGAAAGTTGTATATCTAACGCGAGTGAAATGGTTTTTGTTTTCTTCGCTATAGCATTTCTTTGTATCAATATTGTTTAATCATTCAATGATATTATCAGCCTAAATACAACAATAGAGAATTACCCTGTTTGGATAGCACTTTCATTGCCTTTCTGGTTGATTTAATAATTTATTACAAATTTGCACACATTTTAGGTAACTTCAATTGTCAAGGGAAACTAATTTTTGTTGTTTGATTACTTTTATAAGTCATGATTAAGGTATAAATATATTATACATTTGTGCATTTACTGTAATCTTATATTGGGGTTGAATTAACCTTAATCATGTACAAACAAAGAACACATTAAATTCATTGTAGAAGTGCCGACAAAACTGCCTGAATCAGTTACTTTTTAAATTTAATGAGAATTGATAGAATTCTTTTTAAATTCGATGATTTTTTTTTTTAATTTAATGACAAAGACTTGTTGTCTTATTGATAAGTTATTAAAAAAAATATAGACAGTTTATTTATGATTTTCCTTATTTTGTGTAGATTCTGAAAATGCATCAACAAAAGATTCAGGATACAGCTATTGTTCACGTATAGATTTAGTAGAATTTGCAGACATTGATTTTGAAGCTGAAGTTGATGATGTTGGAAATGAATGGTCAGATAAGCAAAGCATTGCTGATTCTCAATATTCAGCATTAAGTGACGCATGTTCTTCTGACGACACTACATCATCAGTGTCTACATCATCAGTGTCTACATCATCAGCGTCAACTAGAAGTAGAAGGAGAAAAATTAGAAGAAAAACCAAGACTGTACGTCTAAAAAAACTTATGTGTTCAGGACAGACACAGTCTGCTAAACATCCAGTCAATAACTTACCAGTAACCGATTGTATTGTTAAGGTTGATGAATGGCTAATGGATCATAAAGTCAATTACGACGAAAGCAGAACAGATTTTATGGAAATACAATACTCAGAAGAAGACAGTCAGAGTGAACATATGTCTGATGTCTCATCCATTGCCAGCTGTACAACCGTGTCACTTGCTGGTTTATCTGCAGATGAATTTAGTGGATCAGAATATGATGTTTCAGATTCTGATTGTGATTGGTATAATTCAGCTTCCGATTTTGAGGAGGAAGCAGACGACTTAGAAGAAAAATTATTAGAAGAACTGACATATTTTCAAAGAAGCCTGAGCTTACATTCTGGACAAATGAAGGCACGAAATATTCTGGAAAAGGAATATTTTCAGAAAGGTTTGAATTTGAATGATGAATGGATTGAATCTGTTGGATCTCGGTATTTCAAAAGTAAAAAGAACAAATACAATGACATTCGAAACAAAAACTTTAGTGATCAATGTAAAAAATTACCTCGGATATATAAACTATGCACCATAAGCATTGAGTCTGCTCATAAGGCTGTGTGTAAACCATTAGAACCAAAAGATGAAATACAGGAAATAAGTATTGCTGGACGATCAAAATGTGGTCAGACCTTTACTGATGATACAGTAGTTGTTAAAATATATTCCAAACAGTATTTAGGAAAGGTACATGGAGAAGTTGTTTCATTAGTTAAACGACATCGTTACGAAGACATGGAGCATCCTGTGTTTGTTTGTTTGTTAGATATAACAGAAGGACATTTAATGAAACCTCTATGTCGTACTGTACCAAAACTACATGTTTTACATTCAAGAGTAAAAGACAGATTTCGTAAATCGAGAGTTGAAATATATAACTATGATGTTGACAAACGCGAACTTAACTTTTTACACTTTCACGATGTTCAAGAAGGAATGAGAGAACAATGGTTATTCATTGTTGCCTTAATTAAATGGAAACCAAATAAGATATATCCTTTGGCAGCAGTTATCGATGTCATTCATTGCTCACAAAATCCATATGATGGAATAAGGATATTGTCCAAGGAATACCAAGTTCCTTATTTCTACGACAAACCCACTGTAGAAGGCACCAAGGCTGCATTTAAAGAAGCTAAGGTCTTCAATGCAAGTGGTTATGTTGACAACACAAATAATCAAAGAATCTTTACTATAGATTCACCAGGTTCAAAAAGTATAGAAAATGCATTTTCTATCAAAATGCAGGAAAGTGGGGAATTTGTTGTTACAATACACATTACAGATGTCACTACCATTGTCAAGAAAAATGACCCAGTCGATATGGAAGCAAAGGCAAGATGTGTCACATTTTTTCCTGGTAAAGGATTCCGGCCATTTGCAATGCTACCTGAACCATTAAGTGAAAGTCTTTGCAGTTTACTACCAGATCAGAAAAGACCTGTAATATCCGTTTATTTCAAATTTGATAAGAAAGGGAATCTTGGAGACCCAAGGCCTACAATTCAGAAATCCATTATTAAGTCGTCTAAACAGTTTACCTATCAAGAAGTTCAAAATATTTTAGAGGACAAATTAGAAGATCAACATAATGAACTGTCCCAGGATGTCAAAATGCTATTCAAATTTTCAAAGCATTTGAAAGAAGTTCGATTAGGTCATGCTTCGTTTTCATTTCCAGTAGAAATTGATGTTTCAGAGGATGAAAATCCAATGGACACATATGAAGCACATTCATTGGTCGAAGAATTTGTGATACTAACTAACCTTGGTATTGCCCAACTTTTAAGAAGACAGTACCCAAGAAGAGTTCCCCTCTATTGTCAAGAGCCACCTTCCTTTAAAGTGTTTGACAACTGGTATGATATGAATCAACATTACATACATCACATTCTTGGTCTTCAGACTATAGGGACACCAAGAGGGAAGATTTCTGTTTTTCATTCACCACCAGAAGGGAGGACAAGGAGAATAACACCGGTCCAGACTTGGGTTTTAGAAGAGATCAAAGATTTGTTGCCGGAAACTGCTCAAAATATGTCAAGAATTAAGCAACTGATACAGTCTGATTTTCTTCATCCAAAACAAGCTTTAGCATACCATGAGTGGAACTTGTTTCAAGAATCATCAAAATATGTCTGTTCAACAGAGATATTGGAAAATCAAGATAAAGGCAGAAATTTCTTTCTGGGGAAGAAATCGTATGTCCATTTTACATCTCCACTTCGAAGGTACAATGACCTTGTTGTACATAGACTTGTCTCTGCAATGATTAAGAAGGAAACATATCCTCCTTATGAACCTCAAGAAATATCCGATATTTGTTTGATAATGAACGATGCTACAAAGAGAGCAAATGAGTTTAATAATGATTGTAAGCAGCTAATTTTTGGCAGATTTTTCAAAAAATATCCTGTATTGTTTAATGGATTTGTTAAAGAAACAACAGATAATGGAATAAAAATTGTCATACCGGGTTTACAAAACCTTCCAACATTCAAAAAAGAAATCCAGTTCAAACTGTTAGATGTGGCTTGCAAACCAGAAAAAGGAGATGATGTTGAAATGCTAAGTATGTCAGAGCATGAGAGAGAGAGGAAAATGGTTGTAGTGAAATGGGAGAAACGATTGTACAGTTACAAACATAGAACATGTAGGAAGCCTAAAACAAGTCGAATTTCGTATGAAAGGAAATTATTCTCGCCTTATCTTAGAATTTTTCCACACCAAAATACAACTTTTCTAAGGTACAAAGAACATTGGTTCAGAATCTTGACATGCATTTTAGAAGAGAAGAATGATAGCTTAAGGAACTTGCTATCCAATTTTAAAGACAATGAACAAACAATACTTAACATTTTGCATGACAAAGATACTGTAGGCTCGTTCAAAAGAAGTGTGATTGATGTTAGTTCAGAAGTTAAGGAGGGAATAATTGTGGAACATAGATGCAGATTTCAAGTACCATACCATCATGGACAAATCATCCAGCTTCAAATGTCGGCAAGTCTGAATCGTGGGTTTTTGACACCCACTCCACAAGTACTTGATGTAACAGAAAATGTCAAGTTCTGCATTGACCATTTTGACAACCCTATAAAAACATTATTACGATTTGCAAAGTTGCATACAAAGTCAAATTATGCCAGCATAGACGATTATATCAGAACTTGGATACCTATTGTGGAAATGGAATCAACTCTCAATGCTGTGCAGAATGAAGATACAGCAGTTATAAATGACATACCTGTAGAATTTAGGGGAAGAAGGGGGAGATTCTTTTTAACAAAGGGATTCTGTGATGTCAGAGATATGGATGTTTCTAGTGAGGATATAGAAAAATTGTCAGCTGGAATCATTCATGAGACCGAGAAAAGTAAAAACGAAGCTTCAAGATATCAAGAACACAGACATAATACAGACGAGGAACTTCCTATGAGTTCAGCAGATGAAATAGATACTGAAGACAAAATATCAAATACTGACGATATAGAACATTTGTTTCTTGATAAGGAAATTGAAACAATTTCACGATCGGAAATGGACTTTATAGAGTCAAATATTGAAAAAAGAGAATCTGAGGAGAAATCAAAAGATGGCAGCTCTCAGAAAAAGAAACCAAAGTACTCAAAAATATTAAGTCCTCACTTTCTGTGTATTAAATTAAAGTGTCCTCTTACAGAAAATGTGAAGTCAAAAATAGGAAAAGTTATACCAAAGCAAAGCCAGTATATTTGGATAGCTCATGCTGAACTGTTGAAATCCAGGAAAATTAGGGGCAGAACATACAGTGAAAGAAGAGGGTGTTTCAAAAAAGTTTTAGAAATTGACATTGTCTTTAAATTACATAAGAACAGTCCATTGCCACCTATTGACAAGGTCACGTCTGATGATAAATGCTCAATAGAACTCATTATGAAGTCCAAAGTCTTGAGGTAAGTTTTTTCTATTTTCATAAGCACTAAAAATGTAGATTTGACATGATAATTCACTAGAAACCGATATAATCAGCGAAGTGGCTTACTAGAGAGTTCACATCGACAGAAACGTAGAAATGAGCAAAACAGATACTATTTGAAAGCATAGAGTTATTTTCATAATGTCAATTTGCAAACAGTGGTCTATATTTATGTTTCCTCTGAGATGTTTTACACAGTGCAAATTTCTGCATATTTGATAGCGGAGTATATATTATTTAATCATTTCATGATCATGTTAGGGTGTCATTAAAACATTAATAAAACTATTAATTCCTTACTTTTCAACAGCATGCTGAAATCTTCTTTTAAACTTTTACCACATCATCTTATGTATAGAGTATGAAATGCTTGAAGGATCTATACTTGTATGCCTGCTTTTATCTTTTTCTTATTTAGCTTTAATAATGACTGCCTATCATGTCTTCATCTAGAATTTCAACTTATATATTAAAGTCTTATATTTACTTAAACAACAATGACAGTAGCACACTGCTGTTCAATAGATATTATTTGATTAAGAAAACAAATCCGGATTGAGTCTTTAATGGTGTTAATTTCTATGTTTTCTAAACATGAGAAGAATAATTAATTGAATATAGCCAACAGTAGTACCGCAAAAGTCGTACATCGATTGAGAGAAAAATAATCTGGGTTACAAACTAAAACTGAAGGAAATACATCAACTATAAGAGAAGAAAAAAAAGTCGGCAGACAAGAAATACTGTAGTGCAACAGCCATATTCTAAATAAAATAAATACCGTTAAACTGACAACACCACTTGACAGGAATACAGTACATATAAATACTAGAACACTCAGAACATAGAAATACATAAATCAGTAATATAACAGTACGTTTCGACATGCAAACTACTTAATAACAACGAACATCTAAAATTTATTTACGACAGGATACATACAGCAATATAAAATTATGAATGATACGTAACACGAATGTATCAACGTCAAAAAAGTTTATTTCTAAAAAATTAATCTAAAATCGGCAATAAGTTTATTATGGTGTTGTTTTATATTAATTTAACAATTAAAAGAATATTAATACAGAATTGTGTAACTAATTGTATTTTCTAACCAATTCGGTTATTCTTCTAAACCAAATTGTTAAAAAACAAATAAATCATGTGCATATAGTTGCTTGAAGGTAGTACAATACAAAGATTTTATACCTCCAATTCCCCAGTTTTAAAATGCTGTAACTTTCTTTATAAAGCTTGAAAATATATACAAGTGGTATTTATGGATAGCTAACAGATTACTCTTTCAAATTAATGCATTGTTAGTATTATACAACAATTATGTAATCGATTATAATGTTAACTGTGACTACAAAATTTTACAATAAATTTCTGCTTTCAATTGACATTAGCTTCTTCATGGATATTGAGAGAATTGAAATTATTATATGTTGTTCCTACATGTTATCTACAAAAAAGTGTCTCAGATTTCGCATAACTTGTATAGATCAAATTTTAAAACTAATCAAACATTTTCTACTTTTATGTGGTAAGGATGTTTACGCTAATTACAGATTTATGAGATAATGGAATACGATAGCGATAATTTGAGACATCCTTTTGTAGATCCTGCTGAGTTGATTAAGATTTCCTGTATAGTTATAGAGATGATAGAGCTAAATTCATTCAAGTGAACTGACCAAGATTTTGCCATTAATTGCATAATAATTGATTACATAATGATTGCATCACAAAAATGTTGAATTCATTTAAAAGATAAAATCTTTTATCTAAAAGTAAATGCCTCTTTTGTTTTATTTATAAGAAACCTTAAGAAAGTAACAGCATTTTAAATGTTGGAGATTGGCAGTAAAAAAATCTTTGTATTGAGCTACCTTAAACCCAATATCATTCAAATGACTAGGTGATTACTTATCGTTACTTCTTTTTTGAAAATAAAATAGAATTAAAACTACAAACAATTAGACATTAAACAATATCCAATCAGAATTACAAAAAAAAAACTATCATAACAAAATACATGAATGTTGCATGTATAAATACCAACACACGTCCTACAGCAATACGAATTCACACTCAGCAAAACAAACGTATTCGGGAATATGTCACGTTCGGTACGCAAAACACATGGTAAAATAAAATCTAAGACGCGATAAAATTATCGTTAGTTAGTTTTATACACAGACACATTGTAAATAACCAATTCGTGATGGATGGTGTCCATAAAATTTAGGGGGGTTTCATATTTTATCTTTCTCTGATAACAGTGTGAATAGTTTTTGCGTAAGGTACACCCTTTTGTATGAAATGTGTTTGCAAAGGTTTTATTATTTGTATTTTCTAACCATATAAAAAGAAAATGTTGTATGATAGCCAATGAGACTACTCTCCATGAGAGTCACCTTATGGCCTTCAACAATGCACAAAGCACAAACCGCATAGTCAGCTATGACAGACACAAAATAATGAACAATAAACAAACGACTACATTTGGATAACAAGTTCTTGATTTGTAACATGCACATAAAGAAAAAGGCGGGGTTGAACTATTTTGAAGATGCAACCCTCACCTAACCTGGGACAGTGTAGTAATAGAATAACAGAAGAACAATGTCGGTTTTTCCGTCTTAATCAAAACTGTATATAATCAAACCTACACTGCATAGCCAGAAATTAGTAGTGGTTTTGCTAATTAATATTCATAATATGTAAATGAGAATTGTACCAAGTGATAGTACTTTGAACTGGACTTGCTTGATATCATTAAAATCTTTAAAACACGGATATTATAAGTTGCCCGTCACAGATTCCTTATTTACAATCACTTTGATATTTCCGTAAAGTTGTCAGGCGGTTAAAATCAAAACAATGAACGCGAATTTAGTGAATTTTTCGTGCTTTCGTGAGTTTATTCTTCTTGAAATAGTGACATTTTAATTTTACGTGGGAACCTAGAGTTCAACGACTACACATACAAGGTTTGGACTTGCTTATTCTTTGGAAATTCAAGTTTCATATTTCACCCCGGCAACCTGTTTTTGTAATGACCTTGTAAGCCAATTTCAACACGAAGTTTGCAAATTTGACGTTTCAGCCATTTTAGCCTGTATTTTACACTGCAATGTTAAAAGCCTCTCGCTTCGATTTTTAAAATAGCTCAGGAACCTGTATTTTTGCAACAACAGTCATTATGTTTCGTTTAAATGGTGTATATTGTTGTGTATATTCATTTTCTGCCCCGGCAACCTGTCTATCACTTAAATTAAAATTAAAACAGACATTTTTTTCAAAATTCCCTATCATTTTAATGTAATTTCCGTGACCCGTATCCGATTTCTTTAGTATAATATTCAAATAAGCAAAGTGGCGTTGATTTCTGGATATGGTGCAAATAGTTGCGTAAAACTTTAAATCATTTAGATAAAGTAGCTGGGTTTTTTTTTACGTGTATATAGAAAATTTGAAAAAAGAACTTTAAAATAATACAAGATCATGTCAGACAAAACAGAACACACACATGAAAACAAACAACAATAAACAAAAACAATGAAAACAAGCAACACTAAACAAAAGCAATGAAAACAAACAACGCGTAAATCGACTACACTGACAAATAAAACATATGTGAAATGAACCGAAAATACAGAATTCAAACTATAAAAGAAATAAAACATAAGAGCACAATTTGGCCCATCTAACTCACACGTATAAGAAAGTAATAACAAAATGCTTTAAAGCGAGATTTATAAATTCCAAACCACATTGTCCCCATCAGAAAAAATAAGACATAACAAGCTATCCTTTAAAAGATGTGGTAGGTTGTAGTATTTACCAATATTTGTTACCGGCCCAAACCCTAATCCTTATACAGTATTGACCGCTTTGTTCTCAAAATGAAGTTTTTTATCATGGTATTGACTATGAACGCATTCAATAGTTTTTTTATTATTGCTTCATTAACATAAATGTTTTTTTAACCATGTCAGTCATTTGAAATACCCTAAATTTAACGATTGATGTTAAATCAAAATTATTAATTCTGAATTGATGTTTCACACATATTAGATATACCGCATATAAGCGGTTTGCGTCTGGCGTCAATACAAAATTTAATCCAGGGATTTATGATGAGTCTATTCAACTCAAAACATAATTTACGTAGAAGATAGCGTCTTTATAAGTTATTTTTACAAAGATCTACAACTTCACTTTTTTTTTTAAATTCATGAACAGCTGAATATGTTGGAAATAATATATTTTGTAGGAGAATAGAGTGTTACATCAAACTATTGGGACAGGCAAGTGAACTTGCCCAGAACATTGCATTAGGACATCGTATCAGTGGCTTAGGTAATTAAAATTTTGCTTGATTATCTTATGAATTTCTGGGAGAAATAAAGGGAAACAGTAGTATACCGCTGTTCAAAAGTCATAAATCGATTGAGAAAAAATGAAATACAAACTAAAACTGAGGCTGACACATCAAATATAAGGGGAAAACAACAAAACAAAAGAAACGCTAACATGCAATAAAAAAAACGACAATGCAACACACACAAAAACGAATTATAAGATAACAATTGCCATTTTCCTGACTTGGTACAGGACATTTGCAGAATTATGGTGGGTTGGACCTCGTTGTGTGTCTAGCCAAACCTCACGCTTTTATGGCAATCTAAAATATAACACTAAAATGACAACATTACATGACATGACTACAATACAAATAAATTGAAGAGCATACAGGACAGAGAAATACACAAATAAACATTACAATAGAACATTACGACAAGATAATATTTATTAAAGGTACCAGGCTTATAATTTAATTCGCAAGAAGCGTGTTTCATCTACACAAGTCATTAGTGACGCTAAGGTCAAACTAGAAAAGAAAGCCTAACAAAGATGAGGAGCATTGATGACCCAAAATTCCCAAAGGTGTGCCAAATACGGCTAAGGTTATCTGCCTGGGAAAAGATATGTTTGAAACTTGTCTGTACAGACCTTCAAAAAATATTAAGTTACAACTTGTTCTTTTTATGTGACGTCATCTACAGTTTCAATTTAATAACAATACCTTCATGTTGTGAATATAAAATAAAATATAGAATAAACTGCTGACATTTTTGCTACAAAATTTTGAAAACTTTATTTATAGTTATAGATATCTTTTGTTCTGTATAATTAAAATAAGAACACATACAAAATATATGTAACCCGGAATGTTTTATATACTAGTAATTACATTCACTATATCAAATTATCTTTCTCTTAATGGATACATGTGTACATATGTTTTGATATGTTTCAAAATTTATCAATTAGCAGAAACAGTTTTGTATGATTGCGAGTCCATGTGTGCACAACGCGCATATGACATACTAAATTGATATCCCTGAAAATACTTTCACATAGAATTCATTTGACACATAATAAGTTAAAGAATGATAGATAAACAAAAACAATGATTATATAAAGGCAACATTAGTATACCGCTGTTCAAAAGTCATAAATCGATTGAATGAAACAAACAGATCCGGATTACAAACTAAAACCGAGGGAAACACATCAACTATAAGTGGAAAACAACGGAAGAAAATAAACTTTGAAGTGCAACCAAACAAATGCCAATGCAACAAAAAATACAAACGAACTATTTGATAACAACTGCAATATTTCTAATGGTACAGGACATTTAAAGACAAAAATGGTGGGTCGAACCAAGAATCCCGTTTATTTGACAATGTCAAAAATACCGTAAACATAACGTGACCAGAATAGAGTACACATAAATGCAAGTACACATAAATGCAAGTACACATAAATGCAAGTACACATAAATGCAAGTAAAGTCAGTACAGAGTCATATTTCATTTTCTAATATGAGTTGGTATTTTTTAAAACTTTATCTGGGAAACATAAATCATTTGAATTATCAAAAATTACCTTTTCCTCAATTCTGGTTTAGACCAGGACCATCTGGGACTTTGTAGAACCATGAGTTATGAAGTTGATGTTCTCGGGTTTCCGGCAAACAACATACAGCAGGAAACAGCTATCAAGAAAGCTCTGATGTCTAGGTTCAGTTTGATTCAGGGACCTCCAGGTATGTCTATCACTGATGATTTAACAATCATAAAATATAGAAACTTATTTCGAAAAAGTAATTTAAATTTAAAAAAAATGAAATAAGAAACAAATTAATTTCGAACCAATTTATATTGTTATATTTTTCCATTTCATGTTGATATTTATGTTAAGATCTTAATTGTGGCATCTTATATCCACATGTCAGTACCAAGTGAGGAATCTGACAGTTGTTATTAATTCATTGTGGTGTGTTTATGCTTAGATTTTGCCTTTTAATTAAAGACTTTCGGTTTTTGAGTTTTTATTGGAGTGAAGTGTGTTTGATATTTTACTTTTTGATACACATAAATGTCAAAACAAATATGTTATTGTTTTTTTATTCTCTGTTCAAATGTGTTCCACATGTGAAGTTTAGAATGGTCTGTGTTCAAATATATTATAGTAATTTTAAGATTCTGGTTTAACCCTCAGTTCTATAAGAACTCCACACTATACTACAATATAAATAAAAGGTCAAATATAATCTTATAAACTAATCTTCTGCAGAATTCTAGATTCCGTAATGTTAAATAGTAAATGAGACCTATAATAAATTTGGAATATATCATTTCACTGTTGTTTGCTAAATGAAAGAAGGGCCATTATGACAAAAGTGTGTCAGAAATCATATCTGATATTCTTCCTCAGTCATAAAAGCCTTCCATCATTACCGAACTGAACAAAGAAATAACACGACGGGTGCCGTATACGGTGCAGGAAATGCTTACCCTTCCGGAGCACCTGATTTCACTCCCGGCTTTTAGTGGAGTTCATATTGTTTCTTTTTTATTATTTATAACTGTTGATGTAAATATCCTTTGGTTTTTTTAGTCTTTGTTTACTCCTTGGTTTTAATTGTTATTGTCTTTTTAATAGATGAGAGCCTCTCCTTGCAGACATTTTCTTTGTTATTATACTTCTGTATAATATGATATGGCTAATTTCGTCATTTGACTTCTTACAAGGCGTTTAGATTTTTTTCTTTCAATTGCAATCAAGCTGCATTTGACATGCTATACTGTGTGATGTATTTTCATATTTATCTTTAATCAATTTCCTGTATACCGAATATTCAAAATGGAGTTTCACTGGTCACTTAGATTTTTTTTCCATTCCTTAAAAAAATTGAGTTTTTAATTTTGACAATTTATAAAGGACTTTTCGTGTTAAATTTCCTTTGGATGTCGATATTTTTGTTATTTTACATTTCAATTATTTCATTATTTCTTTAAAATATAAAAAAAAAGTGGTCATCATAGTAAGCTAATCAAACTAAAATCAAAAAGTTTGTTGTCGTCAGAACTTTTCAAATTAATGCAATATATAATGATAAAGCCTTTGAAATATAAAATTCATATTGAGTAAAACGTAGGTAAACACATTAAGGTAGTTGCATTTTTATTGTCTGAAAAGCTTTGTTAAATTATAACATGAATTTCTTGTTATATCAAACTTTTCTTCGTAATTCTTTGACTTTATCGGGAAAGGCATTGGTCTAACATGTCTAATTTGGGTTCTGTCATGGTCACATGCCAATTTTATGACATTTAAATCTATTCATAGTCAATCCTTTTTTAAGGTTTATGTCAATGATTCTTTAGCTAATCTTTAGAGGAGCACTAGTCACGAGATAAAAAAAAATAGTGTTTGATTTAAAAGTGAAATAATGAGATAATAATTCGCTATTAGCAGCAAATTAGGTTTAATTTCGTCTAAATATGCAAAAATAAAAACCAGCCCTGGTGAATTATTCACCTGTAGGTGGAAATTCGAACTCATTGAATCCATAGTAATGCGACCTTCAATTTCCCCCATTAGATATAGATAAGTAATGCATAAATTAGTCGTATCCAGCCATTAAAAAGAAAAGAATGTTAACATTGAAAGTGAAAAAAGACGAACCATTTCATTGACTGACTTGCTCCACAAAAAAATGTCCTATACATGTAAAAACTACAATTGATTTTTGGTTTTAATTTTTAACATAAAATCAAACAGACATAGACAAATCTAATAGCACGAGGTCGCCGATCTATTTAAATTTATGTTTATGTTAATATCAGGTTAAGTGACCATCTCGATAGTTAATAAGATGACATCTACACTGAAATTCACACAAAAATCTGATATATATTATCGAGCACATTCATTGTTAACTGTTAATTTCAGGCTATATATAATTTGGATACACGTTTTAGTATGTTAAAATCAAACATGAGAGTTTGATTCAAATCGGTGATGATGATTTGACAGCGAGTGCCCCTTTAAGCGACAAATGTTTAAGCAGTATGCACATATTTTATATCAATTTCAGGTACTGGGAAGACCTTCACAGGAGTTAAACTGGTGTACTTATTTAATAGACTGAACAAACTATTTGACGAAAAGGATGGGAAAAGAAGACGTGTGATTTTTTGTGGACCATCAAATAAATCTGTTGATCTAGTAGCAAGTATGTTAGATTATGTTCGAATTATATTGAAATCAGAAATTTTTATAAATAGATCACCAATGAAACGTAGGATGTATGAAAAATGACTTTGGTAAAGTGATATTTTTTTATAAACCAGCATATCTGGGCTTAGTAGATGTCGTTTGTTTATGTAATGTATACATGTTTCTCGTTTCACGTTTTTTATATAGATTAGACTTTTGGTTTTCCCGTTGGATGGTTTTACACTGGTAATTTATCTTGGGGCTATTTATAGCTTGTTGTTCGGTGTTATTCAAAGCTCCGTGTTGAAGGCCGTACATTGACCTATAATGGTTTACTTTTTATGAATTGTTATATGGATGGAGAGTTGTCTCATTGGCACTCACACCACATCTTCCTATATCTATTAACTTCTACTGTTTAGCATGATCGTGATGAATGACATGTCTGAATAATTCGGTTTGGCAAATGCTGAATAAATCCAGTTATTATTACAAAGATGAATGGCATATAAGAATAACTCTAAACTAAAACTAGAGCTTGATGCAACTTTATGCTGAAAGGGTGTTATGGTGTCTAAATCAAATACAACATATACAAATTGCAATATTATTGTGTCTAAATATATAGTCACATGAAATACCAGGTATGTGTCAAATTACCTGAAAACGTGAATTTGAAAAGTGGTTTTAGGGTGTATACATTTGTTATAGGGAACTTCAACCTAACTCTAATGCAAGTTAACCAATATAAAGAGAATAAATAGGAACATAACTACTTTTAGCAGGTAAATTGGTCAAAAATCAAGGCCAAACTTACTAAAGCTCAATTTGCAGAAGACTTTATTACTTTTAGATTATAGTTTAAATGGGGTCGAAAGATATTTGAGCTTGCTCACAAACTGTTCTTTGATTAGAAGTATTTATAATTTCTTTCTGTTTCTGTTTCTTGATGTACCATTTTGATATAAGTCATATGTACACAAGACCATAAGATAATTTGTCAAATTACTTCATGAGTTTCATATAAACTTGACCAAAAGTGACTTTTAGTGCTAGGTATATGTCTATGTTATCTTGAGACATTTTGTCTGATTGCGTCACATAGAAAAAACAAAGATCATTCGAAATTAATGAGTATGAATGTCTGTAAATCGTATTAAAACCATTAGTGAAACGGATTCCACCACCAAATGAAATACGATGATTCTTCACTCTCGACCGTTAAATTTAAACACTTCACAATATCGTATCACACTCGACGCAGTTGAATATTCTATATATACAGCTTCCCATTACTAGCCTAAAATAAGAATATTGTTCTACATTGATTTGCTGTCATGATATTGCTAAATCATTTTAATGAATATATCCCATTCATGTGTATCTCTGATCCCTCGTTTATGTATTATTTACTTTGGTTACTAGTACTTTTGGTTAAATCAGCTTTGCAACGGATTTGTCGGTTATGGTCTTTCGAAGTTCTAGATCTCGGGCATCACCGGAGAGCTATTCATTAATAAAATATGGTCTACGTTTGGCTTGTGGCATATTGAATCAGTAATGGTTAAACTATTTTGAACTATTAACCCTTTCCTTATCCAATAGGTTATTAAATAGTTAATATCAATTAGACCTAAATACTGAGAAGATGCTAAATGTTATACTGGGTTATAATTCAATTAATCACTAATTTCTTAAACTTGTTGAACGGGAAGTTTGATTTCTGTATGTATACATTAAATATAATCTAACTAATTCTGTTCACTTTGGTTATAAAAACCCTGAAAAACACCTTTGCAACAGGCTACTAAGAAAAAGAATACATAAAATGCTGAGCCTAATCAAACAAGCGAGGAATTCTGATACTTAACATGTATTTGTGCTATGCTAATCATATAGATATGGTTTATACTACACCGTACATTTTTCTTCATAATATTAAATAAGTTCTTTGATATGTTTACAGGTCTAGACTTATTTTTTCTTTTACTGTATTGGATATTGTTTTGATTTCAGGATGGGTTGTCAAAAAACTTGGAGAAAAGGCCCCTAAAATTGTCAGAATGTATGCTAGTGCTTATGAATATTTGGACTTTCCTGTACCTGGTCGTGCTATTATTTCTGGTAGATCAATGAGAGATTCAAAATCCGATTCAGCTTTAAATAAGAACGGTGTGGTGCTTCATCATATCATCCGTTCAGATGGAAAACCTTATGCAGATAGAATTCAGAAGTTTGATGCCAAGTTTCGTGAAGATAACATTATAATAAACGAGAATCAGAAACTGCCTCATGAGCAGCGAAAACCCGTCAAAACAAGGTTGCAGGACATTTATGAATATAAAAGTTTGCTACATAGTGCGACTGTAGAAGAGTTAGATAACTATGATGTCATATTTTGCACTACATCGTTAGCAGGTAATCCACGGTTGCTGTCTGCTACAAATGGCCAAGTTGCTCAAGTCATCATTGATGAATGTGGTATGTGCTCTGAGCCAGAATGCATGGTTCCGATCATTGCCACTCATGCCACTCAGGTTGTTCTTATTGGTGATCACAAACAGTTACGCCCAATTATCAAAAGTCGAGAGGCATCTGAGCTAGGTTTAGAGAAATCATTGTTTGAAAGATATTCAACTGATGATTCTCTGATGACAATGTTGGAACAACAGTATAGGATGGTAAGAAGTTTGTAAATCCTATTGATTTATAATATTAAACTGCATATCAAAACTATGATATATATTTTTTTATATTAATTTGAAATATCAGATATATGTAACCTTTGCAAAAACACAAAATTAAATTAACAAATGTTCTCGTCATCTTCGGTTTCTAAATGAGTATGATGTAAAACTAAGCCTAAAACAATAAGACTGAAATGTATTACAGTTAAAGAATAATTTAGTATTAAAATCTCGTTTGTTTTTTCTTCGTCTGTTGAGTTAAGTAAACAATAGGTTTTCCAATAGATATCAAAGGTACCAGGATTAAATATTTAGTACGCCAGACGCGCGTTTCGTCTACATAAGACTCGTCAGTGACGCTCATATCAAAATATTTATAAAGCCAAACAAGTACAAAGTTGAAGAGGATTGCGGATCCAAAATTCCAAAACGTTGTGCCAAAAACGGCTATGGTAATCTGTGCCTGGGATAAGAAAATCTTTAGTTTTTCGAAAAATTCAAACTTTTGTAAACAGGAAATTTATAAAAATTACCACATTAGTGATATTCATGTCAACACTGAAGTGTTGACTACTAGGCTGGTGATAATTTGGGGACGAAACGTCCACCAGCAGTGGCATCGACCCACTGGTGGAAATAGTTACCAGAGGTGCCAGGATTATAATTTAGTACGCCAAACTTTGGTTGATGGTTTACAAATTTTATGTACAGAGAAAATAGTTCATAAATCATGTCCTTACTTTTATATTTATAGGAAAAATATTTTCATTAAAAATCAATCTAATAAACGTTCATTTGATGAGTAATGAAGCCATACGCAAGCTTCTTCTTTTTATCAAATGTATAATGCACTTTGCGATAGCAAATTGTCGTCTTTTAATTATATATAATCAGGACAAGGCAAAAGAAGGGGGCTTCGTATATACCTTATTCGTGCATTCGTAACAAACAGCTGGATGTCAAATTTCACAATATATAAAATTGAGAATTGATATATGTTTTAATGATTCCATTGTGTCCCATTTAGATTCAATAGTTTATATTGATTCTAATTACAAAACATTGTTATTATCATATTATAATTACTCATATGAGATAATTTAGAATGTGTGTTGGGTTTTTTGTTGCTTGTTTGGGTTTTTCGGGATTTTTTTTTGTTTTGTTTTTTTTTGGCTAAATCATGTTCAAGTATTTAATCTGTACTTCATGAACTTACTTTTCAGCATAAAAGTATTTGTGAATTCCCATCAAGAATGTTTTATGACGGAAAATTAAAAACAGCTAATGACAAAATAGGAAGACCGTTAAAACCACTTAAGATGTGGCAAAAATCTAATGGTATTCCAAGAGTGTTTTGTCATGTTGAGGGAGAGGAAGAAATATTAACAGTGAAGACAAAGGAAGGGAACGAACAATCCAGGAGTAATAAGAGAGAAATAGAACAAGTGGTAAGTTGATGATTAGGTTAATGTAACATTTTGACGAATTTCTACTCAAACGTTTAAACATCAAAACATCAAAAGTTCATTGGTTTATTTAGTAACAACATGTCTGACCTGTGAGGTATTATTTGAACAACTCTTCGGTGTTTCTTGGGTTTTTTTTCCTGTAACATATTTTTTCAGTAATGGTCGTTCATTGTTGAATGCATTTATAGGACCCCGATACGAAATTCCACAAAGATATAAGAAAGCAACATTAAATTCTAACCATATGTGTAGTTGGTGAGAAAATAAATAATTTGATTAAATCTAATAAATGACATTCAGTGGAGGATTTCCTGCCCATTTTCTGGCTTGCGAAATTTACGCACAAAATTTTTAATTCGATATAATCAACATTTTGTGAAATATGTGAAAATAAAAAGCAACAGTACTTTGTTATCAGTTGATCAAGTTTATTTAATCAATTTCGAGTAAAGAAGTAGAAACAGCTGGAAAGGATTTTACAATGGATTTGCATACAAACTCGAACGCACACACCACAGCAAATATTACACACTTTGTTATCCAGGTCATAAAAACTTAAAAAAAACGAATGCTAGTGCACTTGCATTTGATGCTATATGTCGCCACTATAGAACCTTGATCCAATATGTTGGATAGACGATATCAATTAAGTAGTTTCGTCTTATGTACTATCCTTGAAACCTCACATAGCGTTAGTACACGCATTGCTGTTTCAAATATAATATATGTAAGGAAACGGAGGAAGCAGTTTGAGTTTGGGGTCTACAGGACATAGGTCAATATAATTGTTCTAAACATGGTTTTACATTTAATTACCTACCTTGATTATAAACACACTGGTATTATTTATAGATAATGGGAAAGGGAGGAAGAATTTCGATTTTTGATTAATAGATTTAAGGTTACGGTCACTTTTGTTACACAATGAATAATTTGGAGAGGGAATCTGAATGGTACCTTGAGTTCACTTACTTAAAAGGATTAAAAAGTATACAGGTGGGTGATATCGAAAAACGAAGCTGGGAGACAAATATTTCCAATTGTAGTTACATGTTAAGGTGAAATAATCTTACTTAAGTTCCTGGATTGCAATTTCAGTTTCCCTCACTCCTTGAAATCAAATTGATACTAATAAAAGATGTCGAGAAGGGAAAGAATACTTTTTTTCTTAAGTTAATAAGTAAATTGTTAACCTACTGTTCCATTGTAAAAACAAACCTTCTATTTACTGTTTTAGTTAAAAGTATTTCGACACATGGTGACAGTTGAAGGCGTGGATCCAGGGACTATAAATGTTATGTCTCAGTACAATGCCCAATGTACAGCACTGAGAGCAGAACTAAAAGAGAAAGGTTTTGACAAGTTTGATGTTACAACAGTGGTCTCAAGTCAAGGTATTGCTTATTTACATTGTCCATGTCTTAAAATTACACTAAAACCAATAAGATACAGTAGTAAAAGAAATAAGCTAAAAGTAACTGTGTGAGAAAAAGACGTACTAGTCTTAACCTTGATAATTAAGTGACTTCAAACCTATATGTTCTTTCCTGATGTTCCAATCTCTTTATTTGATTCAAATGACAGTTTAAGATCAGAATGAATAGCATGAACTCAAAAAAGAGCGACAGTGTTGACAGATTACATGTAATTTATACTTTGTCAAAATGCCATTATCTGGAATTGGATACAATCGGTAAAACTACAAATTAGACCACTGTTCTAGTATCAAAAAAATCTAAAGAGACATATTATACCGGTCAGCTTATTCGGGATGGCATCAGTTAAACGTTCGAAGGGTCGATTTTAGTCGTGCTTCTCGGTGGCCGAGTGGTTGAAGTAGCTACTACTATATTCACTAACCAGTCAACACTGAGGTTGTGAGTGTGAGCCCCGCTCGTGCGGTTGCACTCGACTCCAATTGACTAGCATTGTCAGTGCCCCTATCGAAGGTCGGTAGTTTTCTCCGTTCACTCCGGATTCCTGTATTAATAAAACTAACCGCCATGAAATAGCCCAAAAGGCGGTGCTTAAAAGTGGCGTTAAAACACCAAAAATAAAAAATCCATCAATTAATTGAGATATGAAAACTCTGTATGATAGGGCAAAGGGTATGTTACTCCTGAGAGAAGTGGAAACTTGGCCACCAATCAAACCAAAACTAGATTTAATCCACCATTTTCCACATATTCGTTTGGTGTGTTTGACCTTTTAATTTTGCTATTTGATTAGGTACTCTCCGACTTGAATGTTCCCCTGAGTTCGGTATTTTTGTGATTTAATTTTTGGAATGTTGAAATCATCACGTATTGAAAGATATTGATTTTATCCTTCTTGACAATATTGAGGATAAAATCAACATGATGCTAGTGTAAAGCAGACCTCCTAGTTTCAATACCATTAATCTCAGTGAAATATATGCTCTGCACAACTTACTTGGATGTGGGTTATTTAGTCACCTGTCATCATTAGTTAAGTGAAATCATTAAAAAAATCTTCTGTTTTTGCGAAAGTTTGAATTCTGTCTCATATTATGTCTGTGGTTCTTTACAAAGTAAAATTTTACATTACTTTATACACGAAATTTGTATCTTCGATTCCCATTTTTGTTGTTAAAGCTCCGTTTAATAAGATTATGTTTTCGATCTTGTGGAATAGAAGTGTTAAGCGTAGAAAAATTCAAACAAATTGATACTACTGCAAAATGTTGAAAAAGGGGATTCAAGATAATGCAGAATTTATTTAATGGATTAAGCTATTTGTTCAGGTATGAAATAATTTGTTGCAAAAGAGGGACGAAAGATACCAGAGGGACAGTCAAACTCATAAATCGAAAATAAACTGACTAAAAAGAAAAAGACAAACAGACAAACAGTAGTACATATGACAAAACATAGAAAACTAAAGAATAAGCAACACGAACCCCACCAAAGACTTGCGGTGATCCCAGATACTCCGGAAGGTTAAGCAGATCCTGCTCAACATGTGGCACCCGTCATGTTGCTTATGTGATAACAAATCCGGTAAATAGTCTAATTTGATAGGTCACATTCATGAAAGGGAAGGGGATTGTAGTTACGACGTAAGGAACATATCCGATACCATTTGTGAAACGGTTATTCCATAACGTTAAACCAACTCGTGATTGCGTCCGTAATATTTACGAAGGGATGATTTCAACTTCACCATTTGGAACTCTTGATTTAATCACTTCCTTGTGAGCAGCAACCCTCTATCAATATATACAGTATTGTACCTTATTTTGATGAAGTTTTATAGCATTATTTTTATACCCTTAACAGGTGGTGAATGGGACTATGTGATCTTCAGTCTGGTTAGATCATTGCCTAAATACATGATAGAGAAGAATCCTACGGAGGGATGGTGTATACATAATCTTGGATTCATCACAGACAAACATCAGATCAATGTTGCCCTAACAAGAGCTAAGAAGGGGCTAGTTATTATAGGTACTTAAAAAAAAAACCTTGTAAATTGCAAAGAATTACCGTCTTTTGACCCTAGATTTGTTTACATTTTTTCTTAGGAACTTTATTGTGTTCCTTTCTACCTTACGGACGTGTTTTAAACAGTTGACCATTATTCTACTTCTGTCATCAACTGAAAATATTCGCTTGGTACAAGATTTGCTGTAGAAGACCTACAGTCACGTCATAAAGGTGTAAAGTCTTATATTAAAGCAAACTTAAAATCACAGAACACTTGAATTCACCGTCATGGCTACTGTGAAAGTCTTGTCTACAATTCATGAGTAATTATGTATAGTGAGTCAGTTGGTAGGTTAGGTAGTAATGTTTATGATGCAAAACAGTATATCCAATTTGAGTTTTCAATTATTGTTTCCAAAATGATTTTCTATCATGCTTAAAGAAGAGTCAAAACTGCAATTCTCAATGAAATACACCGTAAGCTCAAATGTGTTTACAAATATTAAAGCGATATACGACAGTCCCTTTTACAACAAAATTGACCAGCAACACAAAACTACACACGAGTCAAAATTGTGGAATCTGGGACTATTATACTAACGGGACTGGAAACTGATCGATCTGTTGAGATTTCATTACCCCGATAGTGAATTATTGATTTTTTTTGTTTTGATTGACAGCTCATCGTGTCACGTAGTAAATTAGCATTCGGTACATGTAACCAATAGATAATTTAATAAACTTTAATGTTGTATAAATAGGTGAACATTGTTGTTATCATTATTGATCTTCTTATATCATTTATAACCTTAAACGTTTTGTTACAAACGTTTTGTTGTAAAGGACCTAAATATCGTCCCCCGTCAATTATTAATTGGAATGAGTGTCGTAATATCATCCACGACTCACTCCATACTTACTGTATGAAATGGATAAAACGAGAAAAAGCTGACAAAAAATCTTTGGACTCTTTTTTTAATTCAGTAATGAAGATAGTTGATATACGTATTCAACATTTTAAAGAACATTTTACTATAAACAATAACCACAATAAACCTATTTCTCGTATCAAACATAAACTAAAAGAACTAGCCAAGGAATTTGTTTTTGTCCCGGCAGATAAAGCTGCTAATAATATTATTATTGTTTGACGTAAATTTTACATTGAGGTTCTGAAAAAGGAAATCACCAATTCACCAACATTCCAACTGACTCCATTTTCAGAAAACGAAATCTGTAATAAACATAAACTTTTAGGCACCGCTTTACAAGCAGAGCCAAATACAATGAAAGTCCCAACTATGTATTGGCTTCCGAAGCTACACAAAACCCCGTACAAATATAGATTTATTTCGTCTTCAAGCCATTGTTCAACTACTAAATTGTCTATTCTTCTTACCAGCACACTTGGTACAATTAAAAACCTGATAATAAATTGTTCAAATAAGGCCTTCGAAAATAGTGGAATAAATTACTTTTGGAGTGTCAAGAACTCGTTGGAAGTACTTGATAAATTGCATGCTTATATTGGTGATTTTGAATCTGTTCAAAGTTTTGATTTTTCTACCCTGTATACCACATTGCCTCACATTCTCATTAAGAAAAAATTCACACACCTAATTAAATGGGCATTCAAAAAATCAGAATGTGAATACATATGTTCAAACTCTTTTAGGTCATTTTTTAGTAGCAATAAACAAAAAAACTATGTTAATTGGACATGCTTTGATACTATATATGCCCTTGAATTTTACTAGATAACATTTTTGTTCGCTTTGGGGATTCCGTATATCGTCAGATTATCGGAATTCCAATGGGGACTAACTGTGCACCACTTATTGCGGACCTGTTTTTGTATTGTTATGAGTTACAATTTATGACAAAAATAAGCAAAGACCCATCGAAACAACATCTGATAAACAAATTTAATAATACTTTTAGATATTTGGATGATATTTTGGCTCTCAATAATGACGACTTCAGTATGTATATCAATGAAATTTATCCTGTTGAACTAACTTTAAATAAAGCTAATACTAACAATGACCACTGCCCTTTTCTCGATCTTGATATCTATATCACTAATGGAAAGCTGAATACTAAAATTTATGATAAAAGGGATGATTTTTCATTTCCTATCGTTAATTATCCGTTTTTAGATGGTGACGTTCCCTTGTCACCATCTTACGGTGTTTATATATCTCAACTTGTACGATTCGCTCGTGTATGTAACAATGTTTTAGATTTTAACGAGAGAAATTTATGTATTACTGAAAAATTATTACACCAGGGTTTTCGATATCACAAACTAGTCAAAACATTTACTAAATTTTATCATCGGTATAAAGACATCATTCGTAAATATAGCTCAACATGCAGACTTCTAATACGTTCAGGTATTTCACATCCAATTTTTTATGGAAATATTCTTTATAAAGCACAAAGGTGTCAGTATTCACCTCAGAAACTTACAAAACCTTTGAATAGACTTATTAAGAAGGGATATCATTACGATACTGTTGTCAAGTCATTAAAGATTGCATATTTTGGCGTTAATATTGAGTCACTGATAAGGTCTTTGCATCGGAACTAAACACATTTATTCTAAAAACAGTTGTTGGCATGACACGGGTTATGTTCTTCTCATATATGTTATGATGGTATGATACTAAACCCCTAACGGGAAGGATTGTGCCTGATGTTCATATGATGAAATCATAATCTTTCAGTCAGTTTAATTGAAGTCTGGAGCTGGCATGTCAGTTAACTGCTAGTAGTCTGTTGTTATTTATGTATTATTGTCATTTTGTTTATTTTCTTTGGTTACATCTTCTGACATCAGACTCGGATTTCTCTTGAACTGAATTTTAATGTGCGTATTGTTATGCGTTTACTTTACTACATTGGTTAGAGGTATAGGGGGAGGGTTGAGATCTCACAAACATGTTTAACCCCGCCGCATTTTTGCGCCTGTCCCAAGTCAGGAGCCTCTGGCCTTTGTTAGTCTTGTATTATTTTAATTTTAGTTTCTTGTGTACAATTTGGAAATTAGTATGGCGTTCATTATCACTGGACTAGTATATATTTGTTTAGGGGCCAGCTGAAGGACGCCTCCGGGTGCGGGAATTTCTCGCTACATTGAAGACCTGTTGGTGACCCTCTGCTGTTGTTTTTTATTTGGTCGGGTTGTTGTCTCTTTGACACATTCCCCATTTCCATTCTCAATTTTATGTTACAAACTTTTTAAAAATAGGTAGAAACTGTTAAAAGCAGAAATGACTAGCATAACAAAATCTTCAAAATTCAACAATTTCAAAATTGGTATCCTTATAGAAGTTATTGTTTGTTAATGGCGACACGTTTACCTTAATATATCTTGAAACTTCGAACAGCAAACTCTTGAAGCATCATCAAGTCGATAAATTTGTTTCCATTAAATGCAAATAATCTTGTTTCTATGTATCAAAGTAAGGTAAAAATTGGAGGGTATATACATGTTCATTGGAGTCTCTAGTTCCGATCTTGATGATAATATGATTATTTACAATAAAAATGATATTAAGCATTTAATCGCCTTTGACATGAATATAATTAATCGTTAGGATTGTTCATCGGAACCAGCTAGAAGAAGATATTGTGTGCGCAGGTTTCAGTTAGGTACTGTAACGCCGTCTGTTTGTTAGATTGGGAGAATTTTTTTATTAATATATTTTAGCAGAAGAGATAATTTTGGCTACCTTGCAAATTCCAACTTTAACGATGGTTACATGACATAATATGGCCTTTTTCGATGAAGATCCTTATGATTGTTATCAATTAATTAATTATCATTTTACAACTTGCAAATACTTAAAATTTCAACAAAAACGCATTATGTGATTGTAAGATGTTTTGTCACAAAAAATGTCAAACTAAAACTGTTCTGTATGTTAGGTTATTTGAAAGAAGAATAACATAATTTGAATTTATTTGAATAGGGAACAAGAACTTACTGGTTGGAAATGAAGTATGGAAGAAATTGTTAAAGGACTACGAAATTAACAATTGTATCTTTGAAGCTCGTCAGTTTCCATGATCTTCTTGTTAATTATGTTAGTTTCCATTTTGGAACTTACTACAAATGTCCACATCCATGATGGGCGTGCTACTTATGTCAGATTCCATGACAGAATCGATTTTAATTATATTTCAATTTATTAAAATCATCTTTACAAATGACAGTAGTAGTAGAAATTATTGTAAGGTGTGTATAACATTAATGTGCATACTTATTTATTTGGTTTAAACAGGAACGGTATTCTACTTGAATCGATTAATAAACTGTAAATTGATCTGAATTATTTGCACACCTAGTCGATAATGGTAGATCTTTAGTTGTTTCTGTTGAATGTATTTCTCACAAGGCTTCGAGAGCCTAACATAATGTATAGACACCTGTAATCATAGTCATTTGTCAACCAACCATTCTGATTGATGATTATGAAGTATAGAGTACCGTTTTTTTCTACACATACTAGCCCTGTCTAAAATGTGTATTTAATAATTCTTATTGTATAATTGTTAAACCGAAATAAACGATAAAAACAGGTTTTGTCATTTCAAACACAAAAATGGTGATATATTTAGAATAAGGGCGTTATTGATATTGATTTTTACAGCGAGAATATAAAGCATACATTAATGTAAGTACATGAGTGAGTACGTAGTTGGGTTAATGTTCATTTTTAATACTGTTTTGTAAATATTTGTCTTTTAGTAGGGTTATGAAGGAATAATGTTGTTTTTCTTTTTGTCTTGTCAATTTTTAATTGCCACCACTGTTATCTCATAACTTTTTTTAAGTATGGCTGCTTTTTCTTCATGCAATATCAATAATGACAGATCTCTCATTTATCTTATTAAATTGTTATAGAAATGCCAAAGCCAGTGACAGTCTATACTTTATCTATCATGTATACTATTAGCTCGATTGCTTGTAGTTGTTTGTGTTTTGTTGGTTTTATTTTCTAGCCAGGTAAAATAAGTAGAGATTGCTTAATAGTTTAGTGTATGTGAAATAATCGATTTATTGTCTTTCAAAAAAATGTTAAATACATTATATTATATCACAATGTTCACTGCTATACCACCTATTTTGACATGTTTACCTATTATGTATGTTTGTTTTGTTCACACATCGTTGTCAATATAATGAAATTTGGTGAAACTGTCATACAAGTGAGATGTTTGGCTAGATAAAAAACTAGGTTTCATCCTACATTTTTTACATAAGAAATGCCTGTACCAATTATGGAAAATGACAGTTGTTTTCCATTCGTTTTATGTTTTTGATGTTTTGATTTTGCCATTTGATTAGGAACTTTGAATTTTCCTCGGAGTTCAGTATTTTTGTGATTTTACTTTTTACATAATTATTTTGTTTTATTTTGGCACAACATTCATGACATGACAATTTTCTCTTACCAAATTGATTGATATTTGTGTATTTGAAATCTAGTGAATATCTTCTTACAACCATAAATAGTGCTTGATTTCGTTTTGATGCTGGTGCTGAGGCATATGTAAAAGTTGAATAGTTACGGTGTAAGAAATTCATTAGAGTTATGATAATTAACTCAGTAATAGTAATTGCAATCAAAAATGAATAAACTGTACATGAATATAATGTATATGTGAAATGCACTAAATTTTTAAAGTTTATGCAAATACTTACAAAATATTATTTTTATCCTTGTTAATTTTATACAGTTATTGCTAAAACGAATAAAATTTGATAGAACAAGTATTACTTATGTTTTTCCTTTCACATAAATTTACATGGAAAATGCAGTATCTGCGTGAAAACTAAAAAGAGTAAACTCCGACGGAGGAAAATAACGTATACAAAATTGTATGAGTAACAAAGGGAAACATGCAAAAAGATCAGAATCAAAGGGGTTCAGGACGAATTAAACAAAAACTTCCTAAGTGAAGCAATAGCAAAATGTGATTTTACCAAAAGTAGAAAAAAAAATTAAATCTATGATGAATAAAGATAAACTTGGTCTGATGAAAAAGATCAGCAAGACTTAACTTTTGCCCTCACAGTTTACACATATACTTTTATTGCATTGTATCAGATTTAGGCAAACAATCTGTGAGCGATACAAGCTCATTGGATCCTTTTAATTGTGCTGCTGGATTACTCGCCAAATGATGTAAACTTGCACAGCTTTTTATGCATAGTTAGTCCTGTGTCTATGCTACTGTATTTCCCTCATCGTATCCTTATGAGAGGACTTAAAGATAATCTAATGTGTCATTAGTTCACTCAAAAATGTCTAAACAGCCACACCCTATTAAATTGATTATTAATGGGGCTTTTGCTTTATACAAGTCAGTAACAGAGAAGTTAAAAATATGCAAACATTAAGACAAATCAGAGAATTAGGTCTTTCCACTTTTCTGTAGAAAGACCTATTGTATTTGGTCTAATTATTTTTTTTCTTAGGTTTGCAAGATGTCACTTAGATTTTTAGCATATGTTATCAATCAGTTATTGTGCTTTTGAGACTGACTCTGTTTAATGTAAGAGCTATCTCCCCAAACACTGTTTTCCTTGTTATGAGAAAGCAAAAATTATATTTTACCAATTTGCTCACTATGTCCTCAGGATTTTTTGTCCAATTTTGACAGAAGTGATACGAAGACTCCCTTTGAGTAATAATGCATTGGAAATAATTGATATTCATTTGTAACTGGTAAACCATAAGTAATAGAAACCTAGGGCCTGTTGATTTGAGGTCCTTGGCTCAAAGAATTAAAAAACTAGGTCAAGGTCAAACTCTAAATTTTTATTTGTATTTGTTCCTGGTGATTACCTCTGTCACTTTAAAAGATATATAAAAGAACTAGTGCAAAAGTTTGCATTATTGTGATGAATATACTAGTATGATATATTTGGTCTGTACCAATCCAATGACATCTTTTAAGAGTTATTAGACATGATAAAGACATATGGTCTTTTGCAAACTGTTGGTTAAAATGTGAACTTGATAAATATCAACCGGAAGTGACCTTGAGTAAACCGGAACTAGCTATTTTACACTAATTTCATGGAAAAGTACCTCGAACCTATATATTTTTTAATTATGCATACATAAACCTATCAATTGATACAAGAAGGGAATTTCAATAAGCAAGAAGTATCTAATATCTCTCTTATAACAGGCAAAATATATAGAAACCATATATTTTTGGAATCAGTGTAAATAATGTTATCATGTCAGATCGGAAGTGACATTTTTTAAACCGGAAGTTGACAATTATCTCCCTTATTTTAGGCAAAAATATATAGAAACATTTATTCATTGAATCAGTATGAAGAAATATATGCTTGAACGCCAATAGTTACTCTGAGTAAACTCAATTGCCATGTTATGGTGTTGATAATAAATTTCTGTAGAATTTCATTTATAAGGTCAATAAAGAATACATGTTCATAGAATTTGATCTTGTTTCCTTCAAAATTGATGTTTTTTACCCAAATATTTCAATTGGAACAGTTTCAAGAGTTGCAGTATAAAGAGGAAAGAAATACCTAGCTCACATTCTACCCAATTCCAAGCCATGAACTGATAAACTTTATATTTCGAGACAATGTATGGTTTTTCTTTATGTAAAATTATTGCTGTGATTAAAGCATTATAACTTCAACCTCAGTTGTAATAAAAAGAAATTGAAGATAAAATTGAGAATGGAAATGGGTAATATTTCAAACAGATAACAGCTAAAGGCCACCCATGGGTCTTCACCACAGCAAGAATGTCCTGCATCCGGAGTCAGGCCCAAATACAAATGTTTCATATTTCATGAGTATCTCATAAGCTGACATTTTACATGCTCTCATTAAAGGAAATTAAATTTAGTCATAAAATATTTTAATTAATATATAAAACTATCAATACAAAAGTATTTTGGACGGACAACTATAATAAATAAATACTTTATATTTATAAACATGATGAAAATAAGTTTAAGATAATTCACAACCTTCACTTATAAATCAATTAAATGCTAACATATTGATATCAGTATTGTAATTAAAATTATCACATTCATATTTATCAGTTGTGTTATTAAATAGGCTAAACATTTTTTTCCATAGTTTCTTCAGTGTACATCATTAATTAGTTCATCTACAGCATCCCAGTCAATAACACTCATAACATCACCACTACCCACAGAAGCCACATCAGCTATCCTCATTATTTCATCAATATCAACAGAGTTTACGTAAGACTCTCCCATGACCTCTGGGAGATAATCTGATATGTCGTCAGACATGGGATATTCAAAAGACACCCTGCTTCCATAAACCTGGCTTCCATATACCTGGCTTCCATATACCTGTAATAAAAAAATAATTTGAATCCAGATATCAATGAAACTCTTTCTGATTATCTTTAGATGTATATCTATCCAACAAGAGATTTCATTCATGCATTGATAGTTGTCTCTTTGGCACTCATACCACATCTTCTTATATCTATATATTAACTTAGATAGTTGTTGAAACAAACGCCTCCCTGTGCAGGATTTTCTTACTGTGTTGTAGACCCATAGATGGCCTTCAGCTGTTTTTCTTGCTTGGTTTGGTTGTTGTCTCTGACACATTATAACTATATTATAATCAGGACATTTACTTGTAAAATAAATGAAATATAAGTTATTCTACTTACAGTGCTTGCTTCATCTCCATACAGTATTTTATTAACTCTATCGTCCACGGACCAAGAACTGACCACTGAATCACCTTCCCATTGTTCCTGTCCTGAGTAAGGATAAGGATAGGGCTTAGCTCTACTTCTGGCAGGGGATAACTTTTTCTGGGCTGAAATAATATACAGCAATATAATATACAAAATATATAATTAGACATTGTTTAGATTATAACTATAAATAGATGTGACAAAGTATTCAACCAAGTCAATATAATGAAACCTTATAGGACATCTCTGGTAAACATGGATAGTAAATATACACATAAACTGTGAATTCATTTATTTTCATGGGAACCAATTTTTGTGGATTGAGGAAAACTTGCATTTTTGTGGATATTTGATTTCATGGTTTTCAATCAGACGGCATATAATCAAACAGCAAACTTGCAAATCATTGAACCTTTAAATTTGTGGTGTCCCTGTACCCACGAAATTCACAAAAATTGGTATCCATTGAATAATAATGAATTCACAGTACCACAAAAATATAATAATTTTAAAACTACCTTAACTAATGCAATTGAGCAGTAGGAACCTTTTTAAAAGGTTTCTTTTGATATGAGTAAGATGAATAATTAAGCAACCTAATCAGGTCAGCATTGATGGTGGTTTAAAACCTGTCCCATTTTGGTTGATAGAAACTAATAGAACAACTCTTGGTGAGAAACTATTAATTGCACCATCTTTCAAATATTGGAAAGAAAAGAACAGGGTGATGTAGTGAAAGAAGGACACTATGACATGATTATCTGCTTACCTTTTGGTGGCTGTAAAGTCTGTAGCTGTTCAGAATATGTCTGTGATTTATGTAGTGGTTTATGAGATTTCAGGAAAGTCTGTGGTTTTACAAAAGTCTTCATACCTAGTAAAACAAAACATATTTCACAATTATATTGATACCTCTAAAAATACTATTTAAATACAGATTAATAAATAAATAACACATATGTTGGTGCATATGTCACATATCTGTAGAATAACCTACTTTGGAGATAATAAGTGTGAGAAGACCAATTAATAACATTTTGATAAGCCTTATAAAATAAAGAAACTTAAAAGGTAAGATAATGTTTGACAGAGACAATTCCAACAATTTTGGGCTTTCTAAAGCAATGCAAAACTAGATTTAAGTAACCAGAAGATCATTCATATCCCAACTTGCAGAGGAGCAATTTTGAACATGAAAAATACCAAAACCAAAATTAAAATTGAATGTTTGTGTTTTTAAAGTTTGATAGCACTGTGTTTTTAAATAAAAATATTAAATAGCTTCATCTGGAAATCAAAATAAGAGTTTCAATGTAACTGTAAGGTATAATTCTTGAAATGGTAAAATCAAACTTGACCTGCATTTTATGGTTTATGACATTGTGTTCATGTTGAAATAGATTAAGTTAAGCAGAACTATAATTATCATTCAGATGAAATATGCAACTTGTAACAAATATACAATTGAATGTTTTTTTGATAACTGATGACAGGTTTGGTCTAACTAAATAATAATTTACCTGCTTTACTCCTAGTTTTAGGAGCACCTTGATTGATTTTCTGTAATTGTTCTACATAGGTCATAGGTTTATGTGGCGGTCCTGTTTTCTTCTTCTGCATAACTGTTGACGATCCTTTTACAAAAAATAAAACAAAGTGAATGTGCTGGATATAGAACTTTATTCTATTCATAACATAAAGACATACAAATTACTTTATATATTGTTATTCAGTCAATATGAAAGCTGTTTATGTAGTTTATAGAATATCAACTTTAAATAAAACTTTGAATCTTGAATCTTAAAAAAAAATGCTGACATCCTCTTTTTCAAAACTTCAAATTTGATGACTTATTTACAACAAGAATGTGTCCTCAGTACACGAATGCCCCACTCGCACTATCATTTTCCATGTTCAGTGGACCGTGAAATTGGGGTAAAAACTCTAATTTGGCATTAAAATTAGAAAGATCATATCATAGGGAACATGTGTACTAAGTTTGAAGTCGATTGGACTTCAACTTCATCAAAAACTACCTTGACCAAAAACTTTAACCTGAAGCGGGACAGACGGACGAACGAACGGACGGACGGACGAACGGACGCACAGACCAGAAAACATAATGCCCCTCTACTATTGTAGGTGGGGCATAAAACATAATGCCCCTCTACTATTGTAGGTGGGGCATAAAAATAGCAAAGAAGATGTATTTACTGATAATATATGTTATCAGACAATATTTGGAAATTAGGATTTTGTTCCAGTGAAGTGAAGTAGAGTAATGAATAATAGATTGGATTTTTTTATGTCTCAAGTATCAGGAGTATTATACAAAGGTACAGCTGGGATTTTTTTTTAAATATCTTACCAGTTCTTCCAGTACCAGGTATATGAGAACGAGGTATAATCGGGGTGTTATATGTTTTCTTTGACTTCATCTCTTGTAATCTCTCTGCGTAGGTCTTGACAGTTCTGGGAGATGGTTCAGCAAAACTCTTCTTACTAGGGGATCTGTTTGATCCTAATTTACAGAATTTAAAATATATGTTGGTATTATTCAAATTGCTAAGACTCAGGAATTCACCTTAAGTATACATAAAACAAGTTTATCCTAAACAAATTTAGTGGTTTAAAATGTTATGTGGTGTTTTACAATAAACTATAAAAATTCTATATCATGTATTGCATTTATAAAACGTTTAATCATAAATCAATACAGAGGGGAAAATGTGTTGAAATTATGTATGTTTCAGGTTCTACAATAATATATTTTTCAAAATTGATATCAAATTACAATATATTCCAATTGTGACTTTCTTCCTAGTACAGTTATTTTTTTAACTTGAGCAGTGAGAGCATGTGTTACAAGTGATGTTTCTTTAAATCTAATGCGTTAGAAAAAGATAATTCCCATGGTGTAATAGCAATAAGTAAATAATCCATCGATAGTTTTGGCAGTAAATAACAAATTATACAATTAATACCATAAATCCTTTCTCCTTTCTCCTCAGGACTAAGTTCTCTGGGTGTATCCCTCTGCATACTAGCTAACCTCTGTGCATATGGTGTAGGTATTTTAGAGAATTTCTTTTTAAGTTTGGAAGGATCTTGAAGCCTCACCATCTCTGTAAATGACTTGGGTTTGTACTGTTTACCAGATGGTTTAGGGGGTGGTGAAGCAGGTCTAGGTTTATAAACCTCCTGACTTTGTGTTACTTCCATGTCAGCCACGGCCTTGGCATATGCAGAATAATCACCTATAGAAAACAATTTAGTTGTTCAAATAGTGGTTCACAATTTAATATATTCCTAACATGCTATATTGTATCAACATTTATGCATTCAATACTTTTCATAACTGTAGTTACTCTGTATTTTATTATTTTCGGTACACAATTTGACCTTCTTACATGCAGAATTTTCCCTGAGATATTCTAAAGCTGTCCTTCCAACACAGCACAAGAACACTGGAATATTTGAGTATTTGGGTTGGGTTTTTTTTTTCAGGGCTGGGGGTTTGAAGATAATAAGAAATCGTAAAAAAAATAAACAATAATTTTCTCCTTTTTTCCAAGGAAAGTTTTGTTTGTACATTTTTTATCTGTTTGTTTAAGGGATTTCCTACCAAAAGATACAAACTTATATGCCAAAAATGAGGTCTGAATAATAGAAATTTAATAATTTCTCCTTTACTTTTAACATACAATTCTTAATACTAACCTTACATGAAATCACTCTGTAAAGTATTTGTTTTATTTTTTTAAAGCATTCTACAATGTCTAAATCTATGTTATACCTGTTGTTTCCTGACTTCTCCTCATGAACTCATCAGAATCAATTAATCTAAGACGAGGAACAACTGGTTCAGGAGCAGGCTGTACCATGATTGGCTGTGGTCTGGGTTGTCTTTCCCTGACTGGAGACCTGACTGGTTCTCTATACTGTATTTTCTCATCTGGTCTATATATCTTTCTTGAAACCTTTGGTGAAATGGTTACAGTAGATCTGGTAGTATCAATTTGTTTTCTCCCTGGACTAATACCCCTTCTGTCAGAGATCATAGGGCTTCTCTCCCATCTTTCTGGAGACCGTTTTTTCGTTTTAACAGGACTGGTGTCTCGTGAAACTGGTTTACGCTTTGGACTTCGTTCCCGATATGTTGGCAATTCAGGCTTGTCTCTTAATGCTTCTAAAAATAACTCTTCAGCTTCTGCCATACGCCTTGTCATGTCCACTTGGTTTTGGAATTTCCTGTCGTTGAATTCACCTGCTTTAAACGTTCCCTGAAAATATCAAAAAGAGATCTATTTTTAAAACAAGTATATTTCTTTAATGACAATATAACATTTAAAACATATATAAGATATTTCAATAAAATAGATAAACAATGAGTATGTCTTGTGTAAATACAGATAAACTCATTTTACTGTGCAAATAGTTAGAAGATGGTTGTGTATCATAACTGTTGGAGAAAAACTTCATTTTTACAAGACCTAACTAATTCAGACATTTTGACACACATTTACTGTGAAATGCATCAAATCTATCAACAACAAAAAAGTCAAAAATTATGCATAACATGAAATTATCTACCATGAAAACAAGGCATCTTTGCTGACATGGTGATTTCCAATACAATATATGGGACTTGTTTAACAATAATGATACTGACAATATTTTAGTCTCTTTTTATTTCTTTATGCATGTTCCAAGTTATAGCTTAACAGATTAATTGCTGCAATTTCAATTCTTATATTGAACAAAATATTTGGAAATATGTATGTTTGCCTTAAACTGTCTATGTTTGTGGTAGGCATATTACAGCAAATTTTACCATATATAACAACTACAAGTTATTTAACATCCTTGACTTCCATGGACTTACCATACACAGATATTCTTTGTCTATTTAAATAAAAACAATGAGCAAATTAAACTTTCCCTTCTGAGATCCTAACAAAACTTGATGCTTAAATAACATAATAATAAATTTTTTAGTGATAATAGGTCTGTGGCGTTTTTTTAACACAAACCCAGATCTTCAATTCAAAAATAGTTTAAATAACTTACCTTGTGTGTATCATGTGAAGGTTTGAATGGCTTGACTTCATGTTCTCTCAAATCATGTAAATGTTTTCTATATTCCTCCATCTTTTGTGCTCTCTTGTCAGCCATCCATCTTCTTATTTCTTCTTTCTTTTCAGCACTTCTTTCATCTGGATATTCTTCCTTGGTCTTGGTGTATTCCTCTAGTTTCTGTAGACTTTTCCTCATTCTCTCCTGCTGTGCTGGACTTTCTGCCCGTCTAGCACTGTCAATATCAAATGGTAAAAATATACATTTCTAGATTTTGTGGGGAATTTTAGATTTAACTTCATTGATAACATGACATCCTTGCTTGTATTGAATAATGAATACTTAACATTACATTTGGAAGGACTCATTCCTCTTTTGAAATAATTATAACAAAAATGGTGTCAGTATTTGTATAAGAAGTTATTATTTTCATTAATAGTTATAGATGCTAATCAAAAAGACTAACAGCATACACCCTTCAAGTGTTATCCATTTTCTTTTAACTGCCCAATCTATCTTAAATATCATCAACAGCTATTCATAAACTCAGAATAAAACGACTTTAATGAATAATATGTATTACCAATGTACATTCATTAGACACATACCTATGCTTCATTTGATTGACAAAGAACTTGGCTTCTTCAGGTTCAAATCCAGCTTCTTCTAAGTCAATATCTCCCTTCTGGACCATCTCTCCTATTATGTCACTGATACCACTCAGACCTGAGATACGTGCCAACTCCTGAGAACTGTAGGGAAAGACAAATATTTATATTGTTTAATTCATTCAGGTTGCTGACTCTCACTATCCAACCAATTTAGTAAAGAAGACAATACCAGACTCTACAGCTTTATTTAAAATAGCATGAATAAAAGGTGATTTCGAGTATCAATGAGATGATGACCCAATGACAAAATTAGACAAAGACATCTAAAGGGAATTTCATCCATCAGAATATTACAAATTTTATTTTAGATTAATTCAGCATTAGAAAGATAATTCTTTCCATTTCCTAAAATTTCCAGCACAACCTTCTTAAATTTTATAATTGAAAATTTAAAGAAAATAATACCAGTACCACAAACTTAGATTGGTTGACAGCTGTAGATATATTTACAGCAATAAAATGAACAAACAAGATTGTAAAAATAAAATATACCAGATTCTGCACAAGACATTACTCTTCTGATTTGATACTCTTGGGAACTATTTAAATTTTTAACCATCTTGATAGTATGACAGTTTTGAGAATACATTTTCAATCTGTTGGTTATACCTTGTTTTTTTGCCCTTTGGTGATGGTGACCTTCTGGCAGTAGATTTGGCTTCAGTCCTAGCACTAGATCTAGCACTTCTCTTAGGAGATTTCTGGGATACTTTAGGTGTCAATGCGTCTGACTTTCTATCATCAAGCATACCAGGTGTAGTATCTTCTGTGTCTGCTAGATGTTCTAATGTACTTATCAACTGTAATAGAGGAAACAGATTATACATTTCAGTTAAAAAAAAAACATTCCTTTTTTTTTTCTTCAACTTCAATAAATTTTTAAAGACACTTAATTGACTCTACCTATGTATTTTGAGTTTTTATCAGTTATTTGATCCTGAGTAATATATATTATTGATTGTTTTATTTATACTAAATTTTGTGTATTGATTCAAAATTTTACCCATTTTTAACAAAATAGGAAGTTGCAATTGAAAGCATAAAAGAATGTTTCAAAGTTCACAGAACTAAACTTGTCTAGGCACTATGAGATGCATATATATATATATGCTGGTTATTAAAATATTTTTTATTTTTGTGCAACCTCGATGAAAACCATGCTGTCTACCTTAATTCAACAGTATGGACCATATTTTTATCTTGATATTTCATGTACATCATGCTATTAATCTCTACCATTGATATCCTCTAAAATCTACAATTATTATTTCATAAAATTTTCAAACATACTTATGTTGCATGATCTGAACTATGAGTCTACAACTTTAAAAGATCTATGAATTATCCCCAAAAAACAAAGATGTGGTCCAATCATATTTACCATTCTGGTACCATGGAAGCCTCTTTCTATATTGTCTGACATGTGATCTATGGCTTGTATTTGTGAGTTCATATCTCTCAGTCTCTGGATAATACTAGCTCTTGTTCCCTGAAGACTTTCTCTTGGCATTACAGCAACCGATACTCTGTAAGGATCAAACATTCCTTTAATACCTCAATATCATCTTTTTAAATAATATGAATAACTGTTACTGTAATTCTAAAGTATTCTCTACATGTTCAGTAGCAATTTGGATCAGTTCAAATCTGTGGGTAAAGATAGATTTTTAATCAACAACATAAAACACCATCTGAAACTTTGTAAAGATTAACACTTTTTACTATACTGGATTTCAAAACATTAATTACATTAATATTTCATTTTTCCTTTAAACACTATAATGAAAAAAACTAAATGTTAATAAAAATATTAAAGAATAGGAACATACCTCTTATTAAGAAAACATCTCTTTCTTATGAAAATCATTTTCCCCCCATATCACAATTTTGTAAGTTATTTAGTGCATTACATAATCTTTTTGTAGTAAAATTTTATAATGATATTTTTTTTTTAAAAGTAAATTAAACAAATGTGCCTTTAATGTTTTCTAACTAACCAAGACATATCATGTTTCATAGATAACTATCTAGAAATTATATCAACAAAATTGTAACATTTAAAGTGCATGATTTTATCACCTGTTTTTTATGATTAATATTAAAATACGAAGAACTACTGTAAGCTACTGCTAATGAATATATACCCCTGCTCAAATTAAGTGAAAGTATATAAAGTAGTAGGCTTGATTAGGCCCTAAAATGGCCCTCTTTTTTACCTTAAATATCAAATTAGGATTTATTGACCAAAATCACAATGAATCATAGCTAATACATTGACTAGATAGGAAATGAGCCTTTTTTTTTGAAAATTTACATTTCTGCCTTTCACCGATGACGTCACAAACAGTACTCATTTTTATTTCCATGAAAAGTCAATGAAATTGGTAAATTTTGCATTGATAATTGGACAGGAAACACAGAGCCCATAGGTCAGCAAAACAGATCTTTAAACACAATGTTTGTAATGACATTTTGCATGTTTAACTTGAATATTTTGTTTGCTGACGACTGCGCTCTATGTTTCCTGGTCCTAAATTTGGTTGAAATCTGGACGATTTTGTCAAATTTCGCCAAAATCTCCAATTTTGACCTACTTTGGATGTAGAAATCAACGCTTTAGAATAAAACTTTGACACAAATAGTTCTATTTTACTTTCTCACATGTTTTTTAGACAATTTAAAACATATTTTATCTTGTACCATTCAATTTTATAATTGGGGCCAAATATAGTCCTTACCGAACTTACTCCTTTACATTTAATCATCAAACAAGAAATATGGTGATTGTTTTGAAAATTACAGAGTAAAATGGTTAATACCATTTTTTGAAATATAATTTGATTTGCTTATTAAATTAACCCAACAGTTGGTTAATGTTTACCTCATTCAATTAAAATATGTGTATGATAAAAAAAAATCTTCTACTGTGATAACCATATTTTTTCATTTCTCCTTATTGATTTGATGATGATTATGGGTCTTATCACACTTGTTTTCACTATATTTACTCTCAGGATGAATTCCATTAGCAAATCCTGTTATGGTTTTGTGCTTTGCTCTAAAGGGTGTTTCTGTTAATCTGATACCCTTATCTTTTGAAATCTTTAGCTTTGCTGACATGGTTTTACACATTCATTTATAGCCTTACCTGTCATGATCTTTTGCTTTAGTCTCAAACATTTTGACCGTTACAGCATCTTGTGTAAATGGACGTTGAATCTTAGGTTGTAAGGCTTCTCTCAAATTAGATTCCATGGCTTCCAATCCCTCTCTAGCAGAGGTCAAAGTCATAGATGTTGGCTGAAGGGCAAGGTCATGCTGCACCTTCTCTTCCTTGTCTGGTTTCTCATGAAGGTCATGTAATAAGGCTGATGCATCAAGATCAACTACATTAAGATATGTACGTCCCTTTGGTTTTTCCTGGGGATATAAAGTCTTGTTTTTGGTGGGAAATATTTACAGCTTAATTGATGACTTATATCTCTACAAATCTATTGCTTATAGTTATAAGAAAAGGTTTGTGCCTGGATTATTGTCAACATAACATTACTTTTATCATTTGTTGAAATTTGCCAATAAAACATTTTTCCAGTATTAATATTTTTAGTTAAATTCTAAATTTACATAAACAGATCAATGTGCCGCAGACACTTTATAGTATTAAATTTAACATTTGATTAAATATATTTCAAAAAATTTAATACAATATTATTTCCAATATAGTTGTAAATGAAATAATTGTTTAGACTTACTCTTCCTTTAGTAGTAACATCAGATGTAGGCTGTTGTTCAGTATCACCAAACCTAAGACCGAGGTATATATCTGGTGGTAAAGCATTGCCCTGTCTGGCTCGGTTATATTCTACTATAGCTTCCTGTATGGGGTCAACACCTGTAATAACACAAGATTAGGAATTTGACATCATGTCCAGTAGAGCAATGTTTATACTTTGATAATTATTGCCTTAAAACTCTATCACTTAAATGTAGATTGATATTTAATATCTGATGAAACTATGAAATTATTAAAACTTCTTTAGATAAATAAAATAAATTTTTAAATGCTGAAAACACATTTCCTCTTGTGATCTATGATGCTACAACATTGTAATAGCTGAATATAGTGATTACAATCTTTTCTCAATATAATACCAAGTCATTTTTCAAAAAGCAAATACCATATCTTTAGGATTATTTTTTTAATTTTCATACTTTTTTAAACCATTCTTTATAGGAATATCACACCTCTGAAAATCAGTATTATATGCATGGTACTATATTATAATGCTAGAGGATTTGACCATGACAATTTCATTAGGTAATATCAAAGTATGTCTTTTATTTAGAAGACATGAAAATGACTGAAATAAATAATAAATAATAACATATCTTGACTTAACACTACCTACCTGTATCTTTAGTAATACAAGTAGAGGCTTCTGCTGTTCTGATATACTCCCTCTCCATTGCAGGGTCTGTCTCCATCTCAGCATCCTCTACATTGTGGGTCATCGTAGAAAAGTCAACCTGTCAATAAAAAACCTTAATATATCTATCCCGTCAATAAAAAACCTTAATATATCTATCCTGTCAATAAAAAACCTTAATATATCTATCCTGTCAATAAAAAACCTTAATATATCTATCCTGTCAATAAAAAACCTCAATATATCTATCCTGTCAATAAAAAACCTCAATATATCTATCCTGTCAATAAAAAACCTTAATATATCTATCCTGTCAATAAAAAACTCAATATATCTATCCTTAATATATCTATCCTGTCAATAAAAAACCTCAATATATCTATCCTGTCAATAAAAAACCTTAATATATCTATCCTGTCAATAAAAAACCTTAATATATCTATCCTGTCAATAAAAAACCTTAATATATCTATCCTGTCAATAAAAAACCTTAATATATCTATCCTGCCAATAAAAAACCTTAATATATCTATCCTGTCAATAAAAAACCTTAATATATCTATCCTGTCAATAAAAAACCTTAATATATCTATCCTGTCAATAAAAAACCTCAATATATCTATCCTGTCAATAAAAAACCTTAATATATCTATCCTGTCAATAAAAAACCTCAATATATCTATCCTGTCAATAAAAAACCTCAACATATCTATCCTGTCAATAAAAAACCTCAATATATCTATCCTGTCAATAAAAAACCTTAATATATCTATCCTGTCAATAAAAAACCTTAATATATCTATCCTGTCAATAAAAAACCTTAATATATCTATCCTGTCAATAAAAAACCTCAATATATCTATCCTGTCAATAAAAAACCTCAATATATCTATCCTGTCAATAAAAAACCTTAATATATCTATCCTGTTTTGACAAGATCTTTACAAAATCATTCCTGGCATTGCAGTACACTAAGATTTTACAGAAATTATTGTGTTCATTTATTACTGACCTTCGTGAAAAATTAACAAATATGCAAGTTTAATTATTGCAATTTTATGAAAAGTTACATACAGATAACAGATAGATGTATTTGATTTCAAAATGTGAGTTCTTATTATTCCAATTAGTTGCATTATTGAAATAAATAAAAACCTTGCAATAATTTCTGAATTTACATTACCATCTCTACTACAATGGTGTTTGAGCACTAAAAATCTTCCCAAAAAAACTTTACTCATCTTCACAGCAGTCTATGTTGGGTTTTTTTTAAAACAAACATCATTTTCTATAATAAGACCTTTAAAAAAATCTGTTACAACTTTTAATATTTCCTTACAAACCTTCTTTCTTTGTTGTTTTTTCATGATCATAGCAGTCCTGTATTGTATTCTAGCATTAGTGTCTTCTTCAAATCCCATCTGTTTGTCCATATGGAGGTAATTCTCATAGGAGCCTACAAAATCAGATTTTAGATAAACTGCGAGTAGTTTTTAGGAGATGGAAATTATTTTTCTCATAGGTATGAATATGAAACTATAGAGTTATTGTTAGAGAGGCAAAAGGACCTTTTGTGTGACATCTGCATTGGGCCTTTATTTTTGCAAGAATTCAGGATTGTCTTTGTATTTATGACAATGACTGTGGAATCAAGAGTACTGTAAATAAAATGTAAAAATTCAATGTTTGTATACCTGGTCTGATAGCATAACCATCATGTATCTGATCTTCACTGGTTTCACCTTCTACTTCTTCAGTGCTGCCCTCTACTGGTCTTTCCTTTTCATCCATGTGACTCTAAAATGAAAAATAATCTATGATTTGTACTTTCAGTTCAATTGTGCTCTAAAATTTGTTTTATTGTGGTATCAAATATTTCGTTCAAAATGTGTTTCGATTGATTTTTTAATTCCATTGACTGAATTTTCTACAATCTTCTTTTTTTTTTTTTTAAACTTATTAACGTGTTATTAAACTTATTAAAATTTTTATTGTGTTATTTTAACTTGTTAAACTTACTAACATGTTGAATGCTGTACTAATAATGGTTAACTTTACAAATTGTGACTTGGATGGAGAGTTGTCACATTGGCACTCATACCACACCTTCTTATATCTATTATGAATGATCAGTGAGTACTTTATATGGCATTAATAGATATATATACCTCTTGTGAAGATTGCAGAGTCAATCCTGATGCAGGTTTCTGTGGTCTTGGTTTCCTTCTTCTACTTCGACTGTGCAAAAACAAAACATTCATAATGTTACAACTCACTTATAGAAACTACCAAAACTGACAAGACTGACTTTAAATTATATGGAAAATATACAGACCAGTTAAAACTTTATATATGCATCAGATACAAATTTATTAAGATTTTAAACTTTATAATTATATACATATTATCAAATACTGATATAAGTAATGATTTTTCTATTTTACCCTCTATCAATTCTCTCGTCTTCATGCTTGTCTTTCATCTCTTGACGTTTAAGATTTACAGACAGAAGTTGTTTCCCTTTCTCTTCTTCTTGCTTTTCTAAGTCTTCCAGATTTTCAACCTTGAATATAAATGTTGTAAATAAGAATCAAACAGAAAGCTAAATACTTATACTACTAAACACAAATGTTATACTTAAGGGCATACGATACAGTTTTGAACCTGTATTTACAAGTTGCTGAAAATTTGCATATAGGCCATTTTTTACCTGATTAAATCAAATATGTAATAAAAAATATACCATCATGTGCTACTTTTTGAGTAAAATGAGGTCGAAATTTTGTATATTTGCTCAAAATTCAGATTTGTGTCTGTATTTTCTTTTTCGAAAGAAAGACATAACTTTTTTGTTTTAAAAGATAAACACAAATTGTTTTTTGTTAAATAATCGGTAGTTTCTGTATTTTATAAGTATCATTAAAAATTATGCAATTTTTATTCCGAAATAACTCTATATTTATCAAATGTTCATGAATAGAGGAAAAAACGTCATTTTTTGCTGCATGTTTATCAAAATTAAAAAAAATTGCGCTATTTACAGTTTTATAAAATTTGGGTCACATAATCTCCTTGCAAAATGAAACAAATTGCTGTTTTAAAAAATAGGGGTCCATGCACTCGTTTTCAAATTAAATCAGTTTGAATGATAAAAATCAGTCGAAAAATGCATCTTTTCCCGATATGTCATAGTTTGACGTCGCGAAAATAACATTTTACGTTAGCAACGTCATTACCTTCCCTGTAACTGTATCGTATGCCCTTAAAGACATGTCAAACAAAGTTAAGTTTACCCCTGAAACGGTATAACATGATTTCTTTTAAAAAATGAAAAAAAAAGTAATTCATCAATTATATTCACTGTTTTAAACTATATATAACTCTGACTTGAAGACCCAATTTATTTTCCCAGTCATTGACACAGTTAGTGACAGTCTAACTGTATTTGGAGTTTAAAAATAATACTTTACCACATGATTTTATCGTACTCACATGAGATCTCAGGAAATCCAAATTGTGTTTATGTTTCAACAACTCTTTCTGCTTGATTTCTTGTTCATGGCTTAAAATGAGATGTGGATCCAGCAGACGACCAAATGCAGCATCAGACGGACCTAATAGATCCTTATCTTTTGGCAAACTGAGCAGTGGCATATCCATCCTTGCTGGTCCATCATTTTCTCTTTTCTCTATTCTTTGAAACATGCTTTGGTACATGGGTGGTAAAGGAGTATCATTTGGTGGCTGTGATACCATGCCATAGGGTGGTGGAGGGGGTGGGTATTGTGCCTGTGGTACTCTATAAGATCCAGGGAACAATTGTGAGGGAGCATGTCCAGCATTAAGCTGTAGGAGTGGCATACCAAAATCTCTCCCCATTCCTGGTGGTGGCTGCTGTGGTTCTTCCCAAGCTGGAATAGGAATGTGTGGTAATCTAAATTCTCCTTCATCCCGTTCTGCTTGCATACGTAAAAATTTAGGAATGAAATTAACACTTCCTTGTTGGCCTCCTGAACCTTGATAGTTCTCCTTATTGACATCTGACCTTTGTCCTTGTCCACGTGGAGATTTACTTCTCCTTCTGATGGTGTTTTCCTGCAAATTCTGTAACTCTTTCAAAGTACCACCTATATTTGCTCTGCCAGGGGATTTTTGTCTCCTAGAACCAGACAATTCACCCATCACCATACTTTGTGTCATTTGTTCTTCAACAGGCCTTCTTGGTAATGATCGGGACTCATACCTCCTTCTTTCTTCATTGGAGGGACTCCTCCTTCTTGGTAAACTTGACTCCAATGAGTCGTGGCGCCTCCTTGGTGACAAGTTTCGCCTTGGGCTTTGATGTCTTCTGGAATCTGAAGGTCTATTATAGTATTGATCAGCTGGTACCTCATGGCCATCAATGGCACCCATCATTGCAAGCATGCTTCTATGTTGAGCCTGTTAAAAGAAAATAATAAATAAATTTACAACATTTAAATAAGGTATATGAAGTATCTTTTCATCTTTCCACTAATTATATTTTACAAATAGTATAACCTCCCCCTTCTAGTGGAGTGGGGTATAAAAATCAACATTAAAATTTCAAGTTTCAGAGTAACATTCATACAAATGCATGCATCACCCAATTAAATAAACAACTTTTCAACAGACACAGATTTTCAATTTTCTCCTTAAACAAGTATATAGTTTACTTTTCAGTACTTACATCAGCTGACAATAAATATTTATACTTTAAACTTTTGAAAAGAGTATGGGTTTAACTCATTGTTGAAGGATGTTTGGTGACCTACAGTTGTTAATTTCTTCATTTGGTGGAGTATTGACTCATTGTCAATCCTACCACATCTTTTTATCTTTATCAACTAGTGACCAATTTGCACTTCTTAATACTGTGAATTCATTTATTTTCATGGGTATCAATTTTCGTGGATTGCTGAAAACTTGCATATTTGTGTATACTTGATTTCGTGGTTTTGAGCTTCTCTGCATACAAAGCCTATTAAAAATCTGCATTTAGTTGAACATTTGATTTCGTGGTTCACCTGTAGCCACGAAACCCACGAAAATTGTTATCCAACAATTAATAATGAATCAACAGTAATACTAATGCTGATCCCTACCTCCATAATTTTCCTAAGCTCTCCTCTGACAATATCTTGAAGCTGGTGAGCCAGATCATTGCCAATAATGTTGTCAGAATTCCCTCTACTGTACCTCTCCCGAGAATGCTGTCTGTTGTGATCAATTGACCGATCAGGTGATCTTCTCCTTCTGTCATCTACTGAGTGTCGTCTGCTCTCAGATGACCTTTCTCTCCTTGGACTTTTCTTTCGCTGATTAAGACTTCCAGATCTTAAATGAAACAGATATTCAGCCTCATTTAGTAAAACATACAACAGTTGTAACAAAAAAAAATTCGAATTTTCCCTCTAAATTCAGGTCTTAACTTTTCTTTCAAATTTGACAAAACAGACCCCATTTGGCATTTAAAAAAGGAGGAATTAAAAAAATATATATATTCTGCCTACGATACTCTTCAGAACTTGTTGAAATAATAGCTTAATATATCTGTTTTTATGGGAAGAGGACAATCATTGGATAAATTCACAATTCTCATGGAAAACCTTTTAATTTGGGAAGGAATATTAGTCTGTTAGAAAAAAATGTTAGAAAGTGACCTTACACAAATAAACAAAAAAACAATAGAAGAAAAAAGATAGATAACCTTAAGCTCTATGCAGCAAATACATCATTCATAAGAATTTTTCTTTATTACGTTTACTGCTGTTAACTTTTTTCTAACTCTGATAATATTTTGAAATGCTGCAAAATTTTCATTCAGGAATTTTTAATACTTTGAAAAATGCTATATGCAACGGATGTAAACATGAAAAACTATAACAAAGCATAGCAAAAACATAAATTTCTGAAATTCCTCTTAAACCATAAAAATTTCATTTCATTTTGCACAGCTTCCAAGTTAGCAAATTTGATTTTAATATTTATATAAAACTTTAATTACTATCCTTTTGTTATTATCGCTTAATTTTGCATAAGGTCATTTTCAATCTAATTTGGTAATGTTATAAATCTTTGGGACAGTATTGGTATTTCAAATTAAACAAACAGGGTACATTCATCATCATATAACAACAGACACTAAAATGTTAAAATAATTCATGGAGCTGTCACACAGAATAAAACAATATCTAATGGTTTTGACTTAAATTTTCTGTAGGAAATAGGAGCAATCAAATAATTCACACACTGAATTGTATACATAAAACTTACCCCCTTTTCCTAAATATTTGTAAAATTAATGTTATATCAAGATTTTTTCGAACTAGCATATACAAAAACTGTTAATATAAGAGATACATCTCTGTATGTTCTTTCAGCAGCTAAATTCAAATTTTGATTGCAATACATTTACATTTAGACTATACCAAAAATACCAAGGTCAATCAACCATGACTGAAGGTCCAAGTCATGATCTTCCAGGAAATGAGATTTGCCAATGCTTATACAAACTGCATACAAAAGATCATTGTTCTTTATCACAAGTAACTCCCCTTAAGGTGGTACCTAACACTACAGGGAGATAACTCTGTAAAATAAGCAGAACGTTTTAATGACGTTGTGTTCTCAAGGGAATATTAAGCTTCTCAATGATCAAAATAAGTGTTTGTCAAACTGCTATATAACCAGTGTAATTTTTCTGATTAAACGGTTGGTTCCATCTTTTTGATTTTTTTATATTTTTGTGAAAGGGTCAAAGTAAATAATTTGTCAAAATTTTAAGAAAATTAAACGAGCCAAATTAATTTTAGTTCAGGTGTTAGGTACCACCTTAAATTGACCTGATCACAAATTTTTATATTTTGAAATTCTGTTGAAAAATGTTTTTGTATGCTGTTACTGCAGTTGCCAAGGATATAGGAAGGTTTATGTAGCCATGTTATAGAGCCTGTTCTTACATCCTAATATTTTGAGTAATCACATGGTCGTATAATTGCCAATGAGACAACTCTCAACAAAGACAAATTGATACAGAAATTTTGCAACTATAGTTACAGCCTACTTTTTTATATACCGTATGATAAAGTGTTTCTGTTCCACAGAGAATGATAAATACTTACTTTTTAATATATGATAAAGTGTTCCGCAGAGAATCATCATACTCCTCTGGTTCTAATGAACTCACTTCTATTGAACTGCTGTCTTCTTTCCTGTAAGATTATTAGAAATGGTTTCCTTAATAACAATAATAGTTAATTGATCCATAAAAGTTTACTTATTTTTTTCGTAAAAATATTTTTTTCCTCATTCAAAATCTAAAAACATTCATTAGAACTTTTTGAGCAAAGAAATGTTTGAATCTTTGAAGACATCATTTAAGAATATTTTCATGCTTATGCTTCTATACTGAAATTTATTAAAATTTGAAAAATATTTCAACATTTGCAAAGAAAAATTTCTAATTCCTGAAATATCAATAAGACAAGATGTCAATGAGACAGCATCCTAGAGATATAAAATTAAAAGACATCTAAAGTTAGCATAGACTGGTATGAACAGATCATCATCATCCGACATGCATGAAATTTCTAGAGATTTTTTCCCATCCTTATTTCCCATTTCAGTTTAATTTTCTATCAAAAATGCAACTTTTACAGTATCTTGAAATGTTAAAGGGAACTTAAACAAATTACTACAAAAAAATCAAACTTTGACTTTAATTTTTTGTAAAAATGAATTTTTAAAAAGTTGATCAAAAATCAGTAGTAAAAAAAGATACATACACATCCAAAACTTTTTCATATTCTGTATGGACTTCTTCAGCTTCAATATCATATTCATTTTCCCAATCTTTATCTGTATTTGTACTTTGTAAACTCAACGATCCATTTTTGTTTTGTTTTGGTTTTGGATATCTTCGTTTTGATTCACCACTACTTTGTAGCATCTTAGCACTTTCTTTCATACTAACAGAAACTCTCATCTGCTCCTGAATAATATTTTCTTCCTTTTGAGTCTGAGGTAATGTACGGTGACCAGATGGCTTTCCATAAGGTGAATATTTATTATCAAGTAACCATATTGTTAATACAACAAGCTCAACTGGAGCATCAATTTTCATTTTTGGTCTAAATGACAAGTCTTTTTCACCTTTCCATTTCAAACCTAGAGAATGTTGTTTCTTTCCCCAGACAGAAAACCAGTGTAAGACATTCTGTAAATGATGATATCTTTTTCCAAGGTCAACATCAAGTGACCACTGTTTTTCTTGATCATGAGAGGGATCACGATATAATACTTCTTCTGATTCAGCAAACTTTGAGACCATGCCTGTCATTTTTCCTTTCATTCTGTTTGGTGAGTGGGCATTATATTCCTTCCCCAACTCATTCTCTGGTATATAATTCAGTCCACCTCCTTGACTTATAAACCTACTCATACCACCTTGACCATGTTGTTCACCTTCACTAGACACACTTACACTTCTAAACATACCTTTTTGAACTGGTTCCTTTTCAACTCTATTTGGACTTTGTCCCATTGAACCTTTAGGGGAAGACATAACAATAAGGGACTGTTTCCTTTCTTGGTCTGGGAGTTCAGACCTTTTGATCAAGTTTTCTAGTTCCATATTCCAAATGTTTTCAGCAAATGGAAGAATTAATGGTGGTATGATTACTTTACGCTCTCTTTCTTCATCAACAATTTTTGTGAATGACACTGCAACAAAGCTGTCTAAAAATTCTAAGTATGATAATTTAGATTCAAAAGGTCGTGATCCAGGACAAAGCCCATTGTTTTGTAGACTAGATGTAAGACTGTCAGCAACAGTGGTATTAGAGTCAAATACAAATTCTTCATAGCTACCATAAGCTTTTTTTCTTTTCTTTAATATTTTCATTACAACTTCACATTGCTTGAAAAAATAAACTGACAAAGTCTTCCCCCTAGGAGATGCTTGAAAGAATGTTACCGATTTCCTCCCCTCATTTTCTGGGTCTGTGTCATTCATTTCAGCAATTTCCTGTTCTGGTCTTGCCGATTTACCATCATCTTCTGGTTCAATCGTTACACCTTGCCAATCCTGTATAATCTTATTCAATTTATCTTGAACTTCAGAGTCAAGATTTTCTTCATCATGAAAATGTTCAGCTAAAATATCAGCTGTGTCTTCCTCTGGTTTCAATTCCTGAATGAGAGACAATGCTATCTTGTAGACACATTCCTCCTCTGGCAGGAATCGACTGAATGCTAGCATGTGAACCGCCCACTGGAGAGTATTAAAGCATTCCTTCATCCACTTGTCTCCTTGCTTGGCATCCCAACTTGCCTAAAATTAAATGATGTATGGATTGAAATGTTCTATTGTTTTTAAATTTTCAGGCATAAAATTATTGTTAGTCATAAGTTTTGTGCATTTAAAAAGTTAATTATTTGCATATACATCCATATTAAAATTTGAACTCTAATATTCATGTGATTATAGTCAAGATAATTATAAAGGAAAGTAAATGGCCAATTATCTTTATCAGTCTTTTTGTAGCAGTAATATTTCATAATATGAAAAAATAACTATTTAATACTCTTTAAAACCCTATGTTTTTGCTATATTTTTCCATTTCCAAACAGTATAACTTGAACATTGATATAAAAATAAAATTTAATACATCTGATATAGTTAATGCTAATTCAGAACAGAAGGATATCAAATATGTATAAAGACTATCCATACATTAATATTACTTTGATATTTTGAGATATATATTCATATTTGTCAAAATGCATGTGTACACACGTTTTCCTTGTTTTCACACCTGTACATATTTTACCAATATGTTTTTTCCAATGTTAATATGACAACTCACCCTGACATAGTCCTGCTAGTTGACATTATTGAGATAAGTTTCTTTCTGTTAACATGACAACTCACCCTAACATAGTCCTGATAATTGACATTATTTAGATAAGTTTCTTTCTGTCTGAGTTTCTTTGACAATGTATCTCTGGCATGTAGTAACCACAGGGTTGTTGTGAAATCTCTAAAGCTTGTCAGTATCTGTACAACCCCTGGCTCTGACTCAGACATTGATGATGGGATGGAGTTGTATTGCTCAAGAATTTCAGGTAGTTCTGAACAGGGACCTTCTGTTGTAGCCTGTAATATTATAAGATATTCAAAAGTATTGAAAAAGTGTACAATATATCCAATTTCAGACGCTACCATATGATGAAAATGTATTTGGTTTGGAAGTGTGATTTGAAAAATTGAGGTACAATAACAGTTAAGGTAAAATGTTGCAATTTGAATTTATCTCTTCAAAATTATTACATGTTAAATGTCATAAAGATAATTGTTTCCACATTCAAGACAAAAAATGTTCCCTCTATATATGTTACAGGGAATTTGTAAAATCAGTGATTTAGTAAAACCACTGGACTAATCAGTGATTTTGTAAAATCACTAACAGTTTCAGTGGTTTTGTAAAATCCCTGAAATTGATAGGGATTTTACAAAATCCCTGAAAATAGAGCTAGGGATTTTGTAAAATCCCTGATTACAATTAAGTATAACTTGCTATTAGAAATGTGTTTTTCTTAATATTAAAATAGACTAATGATCACTAATGATTTTGGAATAGATTTGTTTGTTATATATTGGCTATCTGTACAATCTGTCCAAATTGTAAGTTAAACAGATCATCAATAACTAGAATTTGATGGTAAGATCATCTTTTTATAAACACTGTATTTGCTTCATACTAACAACTTTTCACTAGCATAGAGCTAAAAATGTTTCACCATATGATCAGTTCTAATATTCAATTTAAAACTACAACTTTGTAAAACTTTTCATCAAATTGGTACTGTAAATTCAGAAATTATTGCAATGGTTTTATTAATGAAAAATTGCAATGTGATATGTTCCGAACAGATAAAAATACTCATGTATCTGAATTTTATACAGTAAAATAAAAAAAACAAGTGAAACTGCGAGCTTCTGCTCACTGATGATACCCCCGCCGCAAGTGGATAATATTAATAGTGTAAAAATATGCAAGTGTTCGGTAAACAGGAAGTTGTCGAGTGATGAATCTGAAAACGCATCACACGGTATAGCTGACTTATAAAAATCCTGAAACCAAATTTCAGAAATCCTTGTATTGTAGTTCCTGAGAAAAATGTGACGAAAATTTTTAACTTGGTTATCATGTGTAAAATCATACAAGTGTTCGGTAAACAGGAAGTAGTCGAGTGATGAATCTGAAAACGCATCACACGGTATAGCTGACTTATATAAATCCTGAAACCAAATTTCAGAAATCCTAGTATTGTAGTTCCTGAGAAAAATGTGACGAAAATTTTCAACTTGGCTATCATGTGTAAAATCATACAAGTGTTCGGTAAACAGGAAGTTGTCGAGTGATGAATCTGAAAACGCATCACATGGTATAGCTGACTTATATAAATCCTGAAACCAAATTTAAGAAATCCTTGTATTGTAGTTCCTGAGAAAAATGTGACGAAAATTTTCAACTTGGCTATCATGTGTAAAATCAGACAAGTGTTCGGTAAACAGGAAGTTGTCAAGTGATGAATCTGAAAACGCATCACACGGTATGGCTGACATATATAAATGTTGATACCAAATTACAGAAAGGGTGGATGTGTAGTTCCTGAGAAAAATGTGACGAAAGTTTCATGGGACGGACTGACTGACTGACTGACGGACGGACTGATGGACGGACGGACTGACAGACAGAGGTTAAACAGTATACCCCCCCTTTTTTAAAGCGGGGGTATAAAAACAAGCCTTTAGAATATATGCAAGGTAAAAAATCATTCAGAATGTGGTATACATAAATAAGGGAATTAGTTCAAAACATATGATTTGGATACATATATTATATAATACTTCAAAAAGTCAATCCTATATTTTACAGTTAAATAATATCTGTTTTCCAATAACAATAATGAGTCAGAAAAAAACTTTATTTTGAGTGTATAAAATTAACACTTGCTGTAATTATATAACAGTTATTTATTTAATACACTGCAATGAGTCAACACCCTAGATATTTCTAGTTATTTGGTATAAATGTCAACCAGGTAGGTGGTTATATATGAAAGTGAGGACTAAGATCTTTAATTGTTTCCACAATTTTTGGAATGTTCGGGAGAGATTTTATTTGAGGGTGGCAAGTATGAAAGGTCAATATTCTTAAAATAAGATTCTTTTTTTTAGTGTGTGCTATTCTGATACACATACAATCAAGCACAGAGGATTCAAAGATAATATTTATAGAACAAACCTTAAACTGTGCAGCCTTTTCCTGTACTTTAACTAGCTGTTGAACATACCACCTTGTGGCTTGTAGAGAGACATGAGAAGCATTAAGTATGACAAGGATCAACTGAACCATTGACGATATCTCAAATCTCAATTTCTTCTCCATTTCTACATCAGATGTCGGCTTTTCCTGAAATAACATATTCATTGTAGATTGGTACGGTATATGACATGCCACCACCAGTAAATTATTTATTGTCTTTTTTTTTACTACTCTCTTGGAGATAATTTTCTAAAGGTAAAAAGACAGTAGTGCAGTGTCTCACTAGTGTAAGTAACTGATTATGATTTAATTTTATGTTGAATGTCTTTATCATCAAATCATCCATTACTTAAAAAGGTAACACAGGTATATGACAGCAGCTTAACATTAACAATGATCCATGAAAATGAGGTCAAGGTTATATAATCCTGTCATATGCAAATGTAGACCTTACAATCATTCTACATACTCAATTTAGTTAAACTATTATGAATAAGTCCTAAAAAACAGTTCTAGTGACAAAACTGAACATTGACTAATGAAACTATGAAATAAGGTCAATGTCATTTTTTTTTTCTTTCCTTATTTATTTTCCTTTGTATTTACCTCTGATGTATCTGAGGGCTGAGGACAATAAAGGGGAGGTGATGGTAGGTAGAATCCTTGAGGTACTAAGGGGTGTAGACGAGAGACTGTATTCTTCAATCGCTCAACCAAACTAGACAGCAACCAAGGCATGATCTCCACTCCACCGATAACACCAGCTTTTAATAAATCTTCCATCGTTTTCGTTAACTGTACAATATTGGTCTCATTGTTAATCGGAATAAAGTCTGAAATAAGTGATATAATAATAACTAATAACGTTGCATGGTTATTGATAAATATGTCAATGTGTTTCATAAAATTTACATTTAAAATGAGGACTTCAATGTTAAAACATTTAGACGATTGACAATTTGTTGAACAATCTGTTAGACCTTTCATTTATTTTGTTGCCCAAAATAGATGTGTTGTGCTGAATACTAACCTTGTTTTTGTTCCTGAGAGACTTTATCTAGATGTATTAAAGCTTCTAGTTTGTCTTGTAGTATAGCACCTGGAGAAAGGTTATCTGGTAACATTAAAGGCCTCTTTTTCCTGTAATATTTAGACAAATAAGTAAGAAAAATGGGCATTTATAACCTTACTAGTTTCTACAATATATACACAAATTATGAATCTGCTGTATCTAGGTGTCAAAAATATTGTAGCTTTTAATTATGAAATAAGAGAAAGTTAAAGTTAAAAACATTTGGCAATATCAACCAGATGCTCCGCAGGGCGTAGCTTTATACGACCGCAGAGGTTGAACCCTGAACGGTTGGGGCAAGTTAGGACACAACATTCAAGCTGGATTCAGCTCTAAATTTGGATTGTGATTAAATAGTTGACACAGCATAGGTTTCTGACACAGAATGAATGTGTTCTAATGAACTTAAAATTTTTGTTTTCTCTTAGAGCAATTCTCTATGCTGTTGAATATTAATCCTCTCAAAAAAATGTTTGAAGAAATTTTCTTTTTTATTTATGAAATTTCAAATGAGAAAAATTGAACCCAATTTTTTTAATCACATCCCCCTTTCCCTTATTCCAAAACTAATCTCAATTAAAATTTCTAATGGAGTTTGCAAAATATTAAGATGTAAAAAAACTGCTTGTTATCACTGAATGGTAAAGATTATTTTAATTTATCAGTTGGTAGTAAAAAGTGAATATACATTGTATATTGTATATAACAAAGATTTAAGTTGATTCTGGACAAAGAAAGATAACTCCAATTAAAAAAAAATCTTGCTATTGCACAATATTTTGCAATTAGATATTTCTTGCTTACTATTCTGGACAAAGAAAGATAACTCTAATTAAAAAAAAATTTGCTATTTCACAATATTGTGCAATTAGATATTTCTGGCCATTGCACAATACTGTGCAATTGAAAAGACTTGCTATTGCACAATACTTAATATAATAATTATAGATCCTGATTTGGACCAACTTGAAAACTGGGCCCATAATAAAAAATCTAAGTACATTTTTGGATTCAGCATATCAAAGAACCCCAAGATTTCAATTTTTGTTAAAATCAGACTAAGTCTAATTTTGGACCCTTTGGACTTTAGTGTAGACCAATTTGAAAACAGGACCAAAAATGAAGAATCTACATACACAGTTAGATTTGGTATATCAAAGAACCCCATTTATTCAATTTTTTGATGAAATCAAACAAAGTTTAATTTTGGACCCCGATTTGGACCAACTTGAAAACTGGGCCAATAATCAAGAATCTAAGTACATTTTTAGATTCAGCATATCAAAGAACCTAACTGATTCATTTTTTTGTCAAAATCAAACTAAGTTTAATTTTGGACCCTTTGGACCTTAATGTAGACCAATTTGAAAACGGGACCAAAAGTTAAGAATCTACAAAATCAGTCATGACAGTTAGATTCGGCATATCAAAGAACCCCAATTATTCAATTTTGATGAAATCAAACAAAGTTTAATTTTGGACCCTTTGGACCCCTTATTCTGTTGGGACCAAAACTCCCAAAATCAATACCAACCTTCCTTTTATGGTCATAAACCTTGTGTTTAAATTTCATAGATTTCTATTTACTTATACTAACGTTATGGTACGAAAACCAAGAAAAATGCTTATTTGGGTCCCTTTTTGGCCCCTAATTCCTAAACTGTTGGGACCTAAACTCCCAAAATCAATACCAACCTTCCTTTTGTAGTCATTAACATTGTGTTTAAATTTCATTGATTTCTATTTACTTAAACTGAAGTTATTGTGCGAAAACCAAGAATAATGCTTATTTGGGCCCTTTTTTGGCCCCTAATTCCTAAACTGTTGAAACCAAAACTCCCAAAATCAATCCCAACCGTTCTTTTGTGGTCATAAACCTTGTGTCAAAATTTCATAGATTTCTATTAACTTAAACTAAAGTTATAGTGCGAAAACCAAGAAAATGCTTATTTGGGCCCTTTTTGGCCCCTAATTCCTAAAATGTTGGGACCAAAACTCCCAAAATCAATACCAACCTTCCTTCTGTGGTCATAAACCTTGTGTTAAAATTTCATAGATTTCCATTCACTTTTACTTAAGTTAGAGTGTGAAAACTAAAAGTATTCGGACGACGACGACGCCAACGTGATAGCAATATACGACGAAAATTTTTTCAAATTTTGCGGTCGTATAAAAACATGTCAATCAAAGTGGTGGGCTTAAATTGAGACAAAAGGACAACAAAGTAGGGTTTTTTTTGCACAATCTACAACACATAATTTATTCACCAAGTGTATAACGACATACATAATTACTTTACAATGAAAAATAGGCAACAATTTGCTTGCAAAACTTACCTTTCTCTAGAGTTTACTTATTTTTCTGATTGAAAAAGTATTTTTTGGATATCCTTAAATGGTAAATATATAAAAGCTAAATCAATCATTTAAATTTTCCAAAATATTAAAACAATTCCTCAATAATATAACTTACTTTTTGTATAGTTTTGGAGACATAATTCTGTGGTTAATACATGCCACAGATAACAGTAGTCCTGCCTTCCAATCACCCATCTTATCAGCAAACCATGTGGCCTCACATAATAGTCCACTTAACAACAGGTATTCCATAGCTCTGTCTGTGGTCCAGGTCCTACTTAAACCTTCCTTAGATATCACATTGTTTATATCCTCATGATATTTAGGAATTATTCTGTTATCTGTAAAAGAGGGGCAAAGATATCAAAGTGATGTTCACACTCATAAATCAGAAATGAATTGGCAATGCCATGGAAAACAAGAAAAAGACTTTAAGACAAACAACAGTATACAAAACACAGAAAACTAAAGACTAAGCAAGATATTTCATACTTAATTTCTATCTTGAAGATTTACAACTTTCTTTTCAAATAGGTTAATACAAAGAATTGGATGTACATAAATTGTTCTTGATTAAGTTATGTGCCATTTTATTTATATAAAAAATAATGTGTTGAACATTTCACAAACAACAATGAAACGATCTGACTTAACATTGAAAGTAGTATACTTACTTTTCTGTTTACCATTGCCTAGATGTATACATGGTAGAGGCTGAGCACTATGTGGTGGTAAGATGTAGACTGGCTGGTTACAGAAATATGATGACATAAAACGTGCCATACTCTGTACTAATTGTCTTACAGCCTTGTCACGGATACATGGTACCATAGACTGGTTACCTGTATGCTGTAACATAAACAGAGTAAAATTGTTTAAAGATGAAACAGGAAGTGGTGATAGATTACTAAATATTTCAACTAATTGATGCCAGCCTAATAATTTAATTGTTATTAAGGTGGTACCAAACACCTGGACTTAAAATTAATTTGGCTCATTTAATTTCCATACTAACTTTGACCCTTTGACAAAAAGATAAAAATTTCCAAAAAAATGAACCACATACATTTCAGAAAAATTTCATTAGATATAACACTAATTTTGATCATCAAAAGCTAGATATTTCCTTTACAATATAATGTGTTAAATTGTTCAGCTGATTTTTAAAGAGTTATCTCCCTGTAGTGTTATGTACCACCTTAAATAATTTTATCATGACGGTAACTGGAATACTTACTGAGTTACATTACTTTTATAAGGAAAATTTATAAACTCAAGATTTGAATTTGAATGCAATACATAAAATAAGACTGCATTAGTATTTAGTAGAGATAGAGTATATCAAACAATTAACTGAAAAATTATATTGGCAAAATAAAACCTATAATAAACTTTAATCTTTTATTGATAGTATTTGTAACAAGTGTCATCAGTGAGGTTTTTCTACACCAGGTTTAGAATAGTGGACATACCTGTGATTTGATAGTATCTGTAACTAGTGTCATCAATGAGGGTTTCTCAACACCAGGTTTAGAATGTGGAAGTCGTAGTTGTTGTGTGGACATCACATTAGAATGTATAATCAGTTCATCTACGAAATCAATGGCCTTCAACAGCTGATCCTTCAGTAAATGTGTGTATAACACAGCATGCAGAACTTGACTTTTCTTTTCAATATCTTCAGGTTGTTCTGAAATTATTTTTCATTCTTATCAATAAAGTTTTATGCACATGTACTTCAAGGTCTAAGTACATTTTCATTTTTATAAATTTAAGTGCATTGAGGGTCATTCCATTGTCAATTTCTTTTTATAAAAATAAACTTAAGATATGACTACCTTCCAATGGAAACTATTCCTTTTCTTGCAAGAAGATTTTATGTAAATAATTTATTTTTGATTATATACAGATTTTTGAGGATTGGAAAAGTTTCTTAAGCTTTTTACTGACAACAATGTTTCAATTCCATGGGGGTCCATTAAAACAACTAATATTTTGATTTGGCCTTTAATATTTACAGATCTAGAGGGAAATAAGGTTCACTAGATAAGTAGGTTACTATGTCTTGCTGTTTATTTGTGATAAAATATTTGCAAGGAAGAAAAACACATATCAGCAAAACAATGTAGATCAAACTGATGTTTTGTGCAAACTGATGCTGGTTCCAAGATTTTTTTAAATTAGCTGAAAAGTATGAATTTTCAAGTTCATACAAACTTGACAATTGGATGCTATGATATCAGATATCCACTCCTTTACCTGATAATAGACTGTATTACCTGATAATTTTTGCAGTTCCTCTCTCCAGGCATCTATAGCCATTGTATGCTTCCCACCAAGACTAAAATGTTCACCTGTGAAAAACAATCATTCCAAAAGAGCATATTATTACACATATTCTCTGTACAACAGCTTGACCTAGATGGTCAAATGACATTTAAATATTGGTCAAACATTTCATTCAACAGATACACATGAACTAATAGTTCTGAAATTGATCAAATCAAGAACGTTTATGATGTAGCTAAATCCAACTACCATCTTGGAATTACTCTGTTATAATATACAATTATTATATTTTGATCTGCCATTGCTTCTTTTAAACTCTTATTTATATATGAAGTATGGTCCTATCTTACATGGTTTATTGTTTATTTTGCTACTACAATTTTAATATTAAGAGGGGAATACTGAGCACAAAAGTACTTAACCATAACCATGATAGCCATTACCCAAACCTGTGTGTGAAGTATACATCAAATGTTCACCAAGAAAACTTAAATTGTGCTTGTGCAGATGTGAATCTTCTTGGTACCAAACCTCATATAACTCAAAAAAATATATAAAGTCTTACAAATAAGTATAAATTCTTCAACACAGTCCAAATTAGCAGGAACTGGCCAGGTCTGATTTAAAAACTCTATATAAATAAATATTTGATGAAACAAAATCTAGTATGTATATGTATTAGCATAGCCAGAATGTATGCTTTTGAATGTATGCTTTTTCTTTTAGTCTACAGTATTACAAAATATCTATTAACACATTACAAGACACTGCCAGATTTGGATGTACATGGAAAATATCAGCATTAGGAATATTCATATGTAACAAAATAAAACTTTAACAAAAATATGAAACGTTATGTATAGCAGAATCTTCTTAACATGTTAAAGAACCAATCCTTTCAAGGAGGGGTCCACAATTGGCTTGTTGCCTGGCAAAATTTCTGATACCACCCAACATGTCCTCATTCATCAAATATAATTAATAATGTTTGAACCCCACCTCATTCTTTATGTGCCTGTCCTAAGCAAGTAACCTGTAATCAAATTGTAGTTGATGGTTGCTGTCTGTCATATATATATATATGTTTGTACATTGTTGTAATAACGATTAGACCATGAAACAACTATCCACCCAAGACCAAAGCATGTGGATGAAGTTAACTATAGTATAATAACCAAATTTTCTTCAACAATGAGCAAAACCAATACCCCATAGTAAGCTATAAAAGGCCCATGTAGACAAATTTTGAAACATTTCAAGAAGAGAAAACCAACGTTTTATTTTAATATCTTGTTTATGCTGAATAAATAATACAGACAATAAAATGAAAAACAAAAATATTCTAAAGATAGTTCAAGTATGCCACCTTCACTGAGAAAGAAGTATAAAGAAATGTAATCAAAGTACAAAGAAATTCAACTTTGAAAGGGTCAACAGGTTAGAAATATTTTTGTTTACCTTGTGTGATTCTAGGAGATGGTTGTATAGGTACACTGCCATCACTTTGTCGTATGTTCTGTTCAACAGCAAACATTAAGTTCATTAACTGTTCTTGCTCCTTATCATTACTGGGTTGCTGCTGAATGTGCTTCTGGTAGTGTGTTAGAGATCTATACAATAACTTCCAGCTACCACATAGTCTGGTAAAAAAAAAAATAGGTTATTATTATACATTGTTGTGTAATAACATGAAAACTCCACTTGTATTCATTGCATTAATGATTACTCAAAATTGATTTTAACAAAGGAAAAACAACTTATTTGTGTGTCATATCTCACATATTTTCTTGTTAATAATCAAATAATTATTTGTTTCTATGTAATTCAAACAATACAATAATTTCCAACACAAACATGGAGCCAATTTTTTTCTAATTCAATATATTTGAATTCAAAGAAGGCCATATTATATTCTTAATAATGTAACAGAACAAATGCTTTGATATATTAATACCATACATACATGTAGCAACCAGAGACAATTTTGTTCATTCCAAAAAACTTTGTATCAGTTATAAGAAAATATTTTATATATAATGATAATAGTTTTAAGTTCTTCAAATCATGGTTTAACAAATTGTCAATTTTGCATACTTTTTTCCCGGCTGCTGTAATTTTCCGGGCCGAGGGGAAACAACTCCTGTAATCTGCTCTAAGTTAGAATAGTCCACTTCATTTGTTACAGGTCGAGATCTAGGAGACAAGTTTCTTAAAACTGCTGGTTCATAAGCATGCCTTTGATCTGATCGAGATTCTAGGGGAAGACCGGTGTATATTTCATCATGATGACTCCATGTATATACCTTGTTCAACATTTCTTCAGTAAATTTCAATAAAGCATAACATCCAGATAGAGTCTTTAGACGAGGGTCTGTTTGTTGTAACTCTGTACTGGTCAAGACTAAATTGACCGTCTCATATGATAACTTTAGCGAGACTGGAAGTAAGTGTTTATTTACAATATCAAATCTAAGTAATTCCATGGCACGTTTGTATGTTGTTACTACACTAAAAAGACGAGGATTTTGAGCAGCAACAGAAGAATTTCTTCGATGAGACAGTATATGATCAATATCCCGACATTCTAACAGGATAGTAAACAATTTTGTAAAATTATGAGCAATCTGTTTAGATGCTTTGTCAATATCAGAAGTCCATGCATCAGTATATGAAGTTGCTAATTTCCATGATGAGAACAAAGCACTTTCAGCTAATTCCATGTGCTTTAACAAAGTTTCTGGTCCTGTCAAACCTGAGAAATCACCAGAATCAAGGGCTAAAAATCCACCTTCAGAAAATTCGATTTTTCCAGCATTCATTCCTTTAAATGCTATATCATTTTCTTCTAGAAAACTTGTTTCACTTTCATGGTCATTTCCATAATCTTCCTCAAATTGAAAAAGTTGTCTTCTTCCAGCTGACCTTGCTGATACTTCATCTTTAAAAGAAATATATGATGAAACTAAATATTTCAGTGAGATTCTTAATTTTAAAATTTACAAATATTGAATAGTTAACAAGCATACCTATAAACTGGACTGAACCAAACATCTTTTATATAAAATAAGCTATGGCTTTAAACAGTTTTGTTAATAATTTGTTTTTATTTGTTTTTAATTTATTTAATTTTTACACTTTCATCACTAACTCCAAATTACAACCACGGCAAAACTGTCCTATTTGATGATAAGTTTGAAACTGTGTACAATTTGGTTGTATCAACTCTAGTGAAGAAAAATGGTCATTAATAAGGTTAACACTGTGTAAGTTTGTAGCTTATTTCATTTCTGGCATATAAATAAAGGCACATATTTAGAACACCTAATCAATTATTTATTAACCTCTCTCTGATGGCAGTCGGAATGCTTCTGTCAAGGTCACATCAAGGTTAGCCATTTCAGAAATTTCTTTCAGATGTTTAGCAGACGTCAAGACAAACTTCTTCATCATCCTCAGACATGTGACTTCTGCTCTGAACTGGACCACAGTTACCATGAAACCATCTGAGAAAAGGATGATAGGGAGACTAGGATGTGTTGATATGGAAAACTTCTGTGCATTGGGACTGGAATGAATAAGGTCTTCTTCTCCCCTGAAATTTTAAAAGCATTTTTAAGAGAGTTCTATTACAGGTCAAATATTTTGCTTTCAATCTACTTGATGCGCGACATATCAGAACAGGAGCAATTAAAGGATTTAATTTTAATTAGATTGTTTTGCTTTCAAAATAAAACTACAAAGTTTCTACTGATAATGTACAGAATCTTATTTTTTCAGTAATTAAACATCTGAGTAAACAAATGTGAACAAGATGTTATGCTGTAACATCACTGTCCTATGTTAGGACAGAATCGAGTCCTAATAAACATGTTTTGCCCCACCACATTCTTTATATATCTGTCTCAAGTCAGAAGCCTCAGGTTAAGCTGTTGTTGTGAGTTCATGTCTGTCATATTTGTTTTTTATAAATTATTTTGTTATAAATTACGCCATTAGTTTTCTCAGTTTAATAGTTCACATGTCATTGCTTTTTACAGTCAACTATATTGTATTGGTTTTTCTCATTGTTGACAGACATATGGTTGCCTGTTATTGCTTTCATCCACTTCGTTTGAACTTTAATGGAGAGTTGTATCATTAAGTGCTCTTTAGTGGATAAAATTTAATGTGTTCATAGAAACACAACTTTCTTTAGACTTGCATACAAAATTTGTTTAAACCATGAAATTCCATATCTTCTTCTGCACATTTTCCCTAAATCGACAAAAAATGGTACAAATGTAAATAAATGCACCCATAGCACATATATTAAGTATAAAATTTAATCATATTACCTGACCATAAGGAGAGGATGCAATGGTAAAAAGTGTGATGGTCCCATATCCAGAGACTTTCCAACTATCTGTATAACTAGAGGTTCTCCTAGCCTTGTTAATAGGCACACACAGCCATTCATCAGAGAACATGCTAAAAAGAGGCTGTCACATGTCCATTCCATATCTGACACCCAAAAATTCCTAAAAAGATAACATTATACAGAATATCTTCTTTTCATATCAGACCAAACTATCAGATATTAACACTTCTATACAGAAGTCTTTACAGTTTAAAATCATAAATGTTCAAATTTAAATTTCAAGTAAAAGACAGTAATTTTCATTTTAAAAATGCAAGAAGAAATTTAACTTTTATCTACATCTTTCAAATCTAAATTAAAATATGTAATTAAGGAAAAACATGAATATGTGACCATAGAACATCATACTCCACTAACACTATCTATTTTCATGTTTAATGAACTGCTAAATCTGGGTGAATATCATATTGTAGCATATATCTCAAAAAGTTTACATCATAATGAACATGGGTAAAAAGTTTAAAATCGATATGACCACAAATTCTTGGAAACAAAGATTGAACAACATTATGTGTATGGGCAAAACATCATTTTTTTAAATTTATGTTGTTGGTTGCTTAATGTCAAGTGGCAAATATTTCATGCATGTTCAACGTGGTACCATTCTGTGATTTGGAACAAATATGCAGTATTTAATGTACCGGTACTGATCTGCTCTTTGGTCGGGTTGTTGTCTGTTTGACATATTCCACATGTCCATTCTCAATTTTATGATAAATTACCTTCCTGTCTGGGAATAAGGATCTCTTGATCCACACCCATTTAGGCTTACAGGAAGTACTGTATCACAAAGAGGGGAGGCAAACAACACTCCTGTGTGCATAGGATTCTCCTGATTGGCTGCTACAGCAATCACCTGACCATTATCTGCATATTTGGTTATAAATGCTCCCTGACGATAGACTGGTTTACAGCTTGGATGGATGAGCTTCAAAGGGTAATGGATAACAGTCCATTCTACATTCACAGGAGGCAAGCTACAATTGAGAAGCAAGCATAAAAAAGATTGGACACACGAAATGATTTTAATAAATTAAAAACAATAAGTTTAAGCAAAGCATTATAGCTTAAGAAAACATGCAAGTTCTTAACTGCTTAAGAAATGTTAGTAAGATTTTTTTTATAAGAATATATATATAGTTTTGATATAAAACACATTGCTCTTTCTTCAGTTTGTCTGATTGCCAAAAGTGTTCTAAACATCTTACAGATATGGATATAAGGAATCCTTGTCTGCAACTTTCACTCTCACATTTTAATTTAAACAACATGTATTCCTGTATGTAAATAAACATATATATTATTATTCAAATTAAATGGTTCATGTCAATACGGGTATGAGTTGTCATGTAATAATACTATTGTCAATAATTTATCCTTCAATCAAAATAGTCTTTCATGAAACAATACTATGAAATAAAATATTGTAATTAAAACTAAAACAATTCTAAATTATTTTACAAAAAAAATAAAAAAATACATCTTTTAAAATAATATTTAGTTAATCAGTGTTAATAAAATTATGACCTTTAAAATCTATTTTTATGTCATGTTTATCTAATCAAAATATATGTTTAAAAATTCTTAAGAACAAGTTAAAGTCATAAGAAACGAGTGACCGGTGAAAAATAATGTTCTTCCAATTCTTGAACTAATGCATACAAACATCCTAAACTTCGTCTTCTGTGCTCGAATTTATCATTTTTTTCGTGTAAATTTCGTATAATTGTCAATTTTTTTTCTCAATTGGTCAGTGTTGTTGTGAAAATATGGCAGGTAATTAAAGTTCGTGTTTTGAAGCCGAAGTTTAACGATTGTCACCTGTTTGTCAACAATTGACGAAAAATAAACAAAAAAGCATGGAAATTGAGCACGTGTTTAACATGTAAATTCAGATAATAGTTTATTTTAAGGACATCCATGTGTATTGTGGTCACCGGATTTTTACGAGATGGGTCACACTGAGGTCACCTTGCATACGGAAAATATGTCGGGGGAATAGCTTGCTGGAAGGAAGCTATTCAAATAAAGTAAACTTCTTCTAAATATGAATAAATTAAAAAAATTTCTTCAGAAAAAAGTATATGTACATAAGTTTTATAATGAAAACTATCCATTGAGTTATAAAAATCATATGCATTAATTTTTTTTGATTTGAGGTTTCTTATGACTTTAATGTTTTTTTTCTCTAAATCAATCATATATTATTAATAATTATAACACAAGAATTAATTCTACCCTGCTTAATTAATTCACATCAATAGATAATTGTCAATATAATGAGAATCGTACCAAAACCAAACTGTTTAACATTAACTAGAACCACAGATATTCGTCGTGGACAACTATCAATAATTTATTCCAACAAGTAATTGTCAATGTCATTTTTGGAGGTTGCTTTTTCCAATACACTTGATGGGTAAAGGGCATCTAAACAGTCACTTGTCACAGCTAACAAAGACAACAAAGACCATCTTACCAGTATATTTAGTATAACATGATCATGACAATCTCATCATAATTAGAATCATACCAAATCCAAACCTTACAAGACTGCTTGACAACAACAAGCACTTTTAAGATGTGCACAAGTTATAATCTTGCCAAATAGAAATGATTGTCATCGACACAAGAGCTTTTGCCAACTACAAGAACTGGGTAGACAGAAAAAAAATCAGCAGGAGGGATAGTACAGATATCTCTAGAATCATTCTAACCATACACCAAAAAGTTTCACACATCCATGATCCTGATAGACTTACTTACTAAGTGAATTCAGGATAATTTACCATTTAAAGGAAACAATTGCAGTATCTTACAACCCATGTCAAGGAAACACACACACAAAAACAACAATCCAAAGACTGTCAACATTTTAAGATCATTCATGTAGGGAGAAATTACCACTGAAGACTTTGCCTACCAAGACACCTTCCTCTTGAGCTTGGAAATCTGACTGTAGTGTGTTAAGTGTATTTTATTGAACTTAAGAAAACAAGATTTGAAAAACTGTGTAGTTTTATGTTTAGTTATACATGTTATAGCTTGTCTTCTTTTTTTGAATTGTTAGTCACTGTTGATTATTTTAAGAACAAAAAGTTTTCTTTCAGTTTTGACTTTGTACCTACCATCAGATCCTTTGTTTTATTTACAACATTTCAATTTGTAGAAATTATTATAAACCCGATTCTCTTTTCTCTTGGAACAAGAAATTATTTACCTGTGAATGTTGGAGAAACGTGAACACACCTTACAATTACTATGTGACATGAGCTGTGTAATATTCCCACCACCGAAAACTGTTTAATGAGCATGTAAGTACCATATCAAAGAATTGAGAATGAAGAAATATAACAGTTTTATAGCATCCAGTTATACTGTGAACAAAGATTGTGTAATGTTATATTCACTGAAACTAATTGTTAGTAAAGAAAATCCCTGTACCAATGTGAATAAATTAGAAGATAACATCTACAATCAGATTCTTAAAGAAGTTTCAAAAATATACCTTAAAGCTTCTAAATTCTCATTACGTAGTGTTTTACCAGCTATTTGTAAACTGAGAAAATATATATCAATATAGAGATTAGTAAGGCATATATATTAGTATTTTTGGAACTTGACAAAATATTGCAGTTACAGTAACCTCTCCTTCAAGGTGATAGTTTCTAATCTGTACATTTTGGGTTTTTTTAAATTCAGAAGCAGTATTTATATCATTAGTTCTGTAATATAGATATCAGTGAAATAAGAATATAAAATACTATTGAAGAAAAAAAATTGTCATAATTTTTTTTGTACATGTACATGTATGTAAAAAAAAAATATTTATTAATACTGAACTTTAAATTTGTCATCATTTCTTGAAAGATTTAATAATCAATTTATATTCTTTTCAGTTATCAATTTCAATGATTTTTGTAGATTCATAGAGACCAAGGACATTCTAGTTAACACTTAATGAGCAAAAAAGTGTAATTCAAACAAAAATTTTACCATAAAACACATGTTGCCTTTTCCAAAAGCTATCTTAAATATTAGTAATGACGGCCAAGGTTAATATTTAGTTATAAACTAGAAGTCACATAGTATGGATTCTGCTCTTTGACTGTATTGTGACCTGTAGTTACTTCTACATCATTTTGTCTCTGTGCAGAGTTGTCTCATTGGCAACCCAACAATATCTTTTTATTTTTCATAAATTTTCATAAACATAAAGACATTGAAATTACGTACTTAACAATAAATGTCATCAAATAGCGTTTACGACTGACTTAACATTTGAACATCTGGTTTAAAGAAGATTAAACATGTGTTTTAATGTTGCATTGTCATCAAGTGTGAACATTAAATGTCAATCCAGATAATAACGTAAAAAGTTTCTTCAGATTTTTCATCATGATTAACATTTGAAAGGTGTTAATTTTATTTCCAAATTTTGACACTCAAAGATACATGTAGTTATGAAATTTGTTTTTCAAATTACAAAAAGCACCTGTAAAAGGTACGAGGTATTAATGAATAGTTGAAACCTTTATACCAAGTTCAAAAGGATCTGATTAAAATGAAGGATCTATATATTCCGTCTGCAATAATATAAATATTGGATATTTTAACAAGTCCTTTGAGGTATCCCTCCAGGAAAATATGTTAGGATCACTGTTTCATTGGAATATCTGTAGAATTACTAATCAAAGAATTCAAATATAGAAAAATATTCAACACCAACCAAAAACACATTAATTCATGAATGCCCTAAAAAATGAGTCAATTATCAGTGTTGTTCGTACAAAAGTTGTACATTTTTTATATTTGAAAACTGTTACAAGTTATTCATTTTATTACATTGACCATGAGCTTATTATTGGAAATACATTTTTCAAAAATGTATACTATACAAGGTTCTATATCAAAAAGGACCCAATCACATTTCATTTTGATGCAAAGTCATCATCAATATACCACTTATTGTTGTATGACGTCAAAAAAATAAAATTATCTGTCTTTATCTAACTGAGAAATCACAGTATGTCATTGCAAACAATGTTATAAAAGTACTTATGAAAGAGGACTGTTGCTTATAAATGATAACATAAAGGTTATAATACTAACAGCTATTTTCCTTTTCTTATTTTTTTCCTTTTTGGTCTTAAAAAGCTGTATATGATATAAGGCAGGTGAAAAAATTGAAAGTTGTATAAGAAGCAATGTAATACAACATTGTTAAGTTTTTTTTCATTTAGATTAATAAATAAAATTATTATTATAAAAAGAAATGCCCTATATTATTGGTTTCTTGAACCTGAACAATGTAAAACTGGTTTATAAACAAATCCAAATTTCTGACACAATTTCTGTAGAGAAAGTTAACTGACATATAGAAAAGATCCCGATGTTGGTCATCATATATATAGATATACACAACAACATGTTGTCAATCAGGGCATACATGCATTAGCAGTCAATTATCACATTAGTTTTCCTTATAAATAATTGTGTTTACTATCTTACTATGTCTTATAAAATCATGATGAAGAACCATTTCAAAAATCATTTTATTAAGTAAATAAACACCAGAAATTCAAAATAATATTGTGACATTTCTTGTCAAATTTTTCAGTTCTTACTACTGAATTGTTGAGAAATGTGATTTGGAGAGTAAAAAAAGTTTTAATATTTTTGAGAGTAAGAAAAGTAATCTTTAATTGTTTTAATTATTTTCTATAAATACTTATAAGATATTTTGCACCTCAGATCTTGGTAGAATTATGTGGATTGTACAGATTTCATTTATGAAATGTCTGTTTGCCATGATACTTTTTGGTTATCAAATAATTGCATGCTTCTTGTATGAATTTATTAAAAACCCTGGATTATATGGGAAAGAAGAGACAGAAAATAATAGAACTTTGAAACAGTATTTATTACATTGCTTTACATGTTGGTATTTTGCAAATTCTAATATGAGGCAGGCATTACCTGTAAATAGGGTTGAAGTCTGTATGAATTATTTTTTTGTAACTTAAATATTTGTTTAAAAAAAAAGAAACAGAAATACCGTAACGTTTCCGATTTTGGTTCTGTTGTTAGGGATTTAGTTGTGACGTTATTTAAATTATGATGTCATATGCAATGTAAACAAAGAAACGCTATCATCAGGTAACGTTTTTTCATATCAAGGAATTATTAAAAATGAATTTAGTATTGCGCGTTCCTTCCTATTTTATACTAGACTGATAAATATATATTTTACTCAAAGTTTCATACAAACGAGACCGGAAAAAGGAAGTACATTGTACATTTATGCGCAGGTCCGGGATTTCAAAACACGACAAAAAAAATTTGAACAATTTTGAGTTCATTAGTACAATGAAAAATTTGGGAAATTTTCCCGTATTTTTTTTTTATTGAATTTTCTACTGTTATTGGGGACTCCGTCCCCATATAAACTATTTCATTAGTAAACTATGGTTTTAAACAAAAGACTAAGAATTTTCTACTTCTAAGAAACTTGCATACAAACCGGAACGAAAATCGCACCTCCTTTTTCCATCCACATTAAAGCTTAGTAAGACAGTGACAATGCTTACTCCTTTGTCCTTGTTAAATGCAAAAGAAATCTGACTGCAAAATCCAAGGTTCTGAAGAAAAATAACAATATCAAAGATATAACATATGGTGACTCTTAACTATTGCTACAAACAAGAAATTATGCTTGGTTATGACAGGACTATTTTTTTCTAATTCTAGATTTCTTATTTAAACAACTGCTGTTGGTATCTGTGCAAGCTTCATGCTGTCTCTGCCACATTTTGACCCTGCTTTCCAAATGATATGTGATTTATTATTTCCTTGTAAAAGTTGATATTGTTCTGTTGGTAGCTAGACTTTTTCCATTGTGTGTTTTACTATAAGTTTAACAATATAGGATCTGGATAGGCATAGAGGTTGGGGTCATTGGTGTGGGGGGTTTAACACATGTAAAACTGTAACTGTTAATTCCAGCAAACAAACAACACATAAACATGACCATGAAATATTTCAAAACACTCATCAGATATTATACAGATGTCCTTGGCCAATAAATAACAAATAAAGTTTGTCCTTGGGTGACATAACCTTGGGTCTTCGTTAATGTTTTTTTGTTTTTAATAAATGAGCTGTGATTCTGTTTATCTTTTGCAGGGTTCTCCCCATGGGCCTTTCAGCACCATGGTAATGTGATGTCATTTCTTTACAAACAGTTGCCTTTCAAATAACTCATTAGGAAATATTTATAAGCATCTCTGATTCATGTTATTTTTTTTCAAACTTCAATGCTAAACTACTTTAAAAGAGATAAGATAGAGGTATGAGAGGAGCAGGAACTGCTTACATGGTATTACAAGGGGGCACCCATCTCAAGCACCTGATTGCTATCTTAAGGGAGTTCGCTACTCAGTTTCAAAATAACAAGCTTTTGATGACATTATTATATATTGATAGGGAATTAATAAAGGAACCAAAAGAGCGAAAAAAATATATAGTTCCGTGTGCTTGTTTTCGAGATATAAGCCATTGAATTTTTTTGGGGGGAAATGTTCTCTCTAGAAGTTTAAGTACTCAAAACCTATTAATAAATAACAAAGATTTTACAGATGGCTTATACTTATATATGTAAAAGATTTATAAAAAGAAAAATGGGGGTTAATGGGCAAATTTATTTTAAGGCATTCAAATGGATAAAACCAAAATATTTCAAAAATCTGACATAAATTCCAAAACATGACCAGCGAACATGTACATCCTTAAGGTAACACGATACCGAATGACGTTACGCCACGAGTTATCGTTCCTGACGTTATCGAATAACGTTCACACATACAAGCCAATGCAGCAGGTTCTGCAATCACAAAGTGATTACATAATAAAGATTTTTGATAATCATAACTATGTGACATGTTTAACGGTTACTTTTTCTATAGATGCAGAGTGCCGAGAGTTTTGATGTAATACCCCAGTCCCACTAGGCCACGATCGCACTACGATCTGTGAAAAAAATGCAAATTTTGATGATCGTGGTACGATCGTGTAGGTCGCAGTAAGGTCGTACCACGGTCGTGGTGAGGTCTTCAAGATCGTGAAGAGCGTGGCCAACTTTGAACATGTTCAAAACAATCGTGGTGCGGTCGTGGCGAAATTAGGTCGTAGTAAAAGCGTAGTGAGAGCGCACTAAGATCGTAGTAAGATCGCAAAGGTCGCTGTACAATCGTAGGGAAAGCGTAGCGAAAGCGTGATTCTTTTCGGAGAGATTGCGTTACGATCTCACAGCGACATTATCACGACCTTACTACGACCATCACGTTCTCACCGCGACCCAACTACGCTTCCACTACGATTTCCCACGCTGTTCACGACCATAGTACGATTCTAGCACGCCCTTGCCGTCCTCATCCCGCTCTTCTCACGACCTTACTACGTTCACACTACGACCATCATTATTATTGTCATTTTCACATAAAATATATAAGAAAACTCCCTAGATTTTGTTTGTCTGAATGTATTTATCCATTTGCTCTAACGGCTCAACCATGCTTCTCGTTTTTATATAGATTAGACCGTTGGTTTTTCCCGTTTAAATGGTTTAACATTAGTAATTTTGGGGGCCCTTAAGCGTGCTGTTCGGTGTGAGCCAAGGCTCCGTATTAAAGGCCGTACCTTGGCCTATAATGGTTTACTTTATAGATTTTTACGTTGATAAAGAGTTGTCTCATTGGCACTCATACCACATCTTCCTATATATATTGACACATCTGTGTCATCTCTGCTATCGTTCACTAAAATATCGTCATTTGAGCTTTATGGACCAGTAATAGGTTGTAATTTAGGTTTGATTGGTCGTTTCGACATCTCTTGATGACAAGTATTATACTACTTATGTGTATAGTAACAGTTTAATTGAAGTCTGGAGCTGGCATGTCAGTTCACTGCTAGTAGTGTGTTGTTATTTATGTACTATTGTCATTTTGTTTATTTTCTTTAGTCACATCTTCTGACATCAGACTCGGACTTCTCTTTAACTGAATTTTAATGAGGTATTGTTATGCGTTTACTTTTCTTTATTGGCTAGAGATATAGGGGGAGGGTTGTGATCTCACAAACATGTTTAACCCCACTATTTTTGCGCCTGTCCCAAGTCAGGAGCCTCTGGCCTTTGTTAGTCTTGTACTATTTTTAATTTTAGTTTCGTGTGTACGATTTGGAGTTGAGTATGGCGTTCATACTTTGCTCCCTCTGCCTCTACGTCAACCCCTACCACCACGCCCACGTTTTCTAGTAGATTTTGGTGGCATGACTGTATTGTTTCCGAGAAATCTCCGTTTTAATCAGAAATAGAAGGAATGGAACTATATTGATATGAAACACGATATTGACGGTATTACTGAGAACGTAGTAAGATCGCGGTATGAACATAGTATAATCGTGGTAAGAACGTGCTATAATCGGAGTAAGATCGTGTTGCAATCGGATAACTCGTGGTATGGTCGTGGTGAGAACGTGAAGAGCGTAGAAAGATCTTTATAAGCGTAGTGAGGTCGCAGAATAAGCGCGGTGAGAACGTGGTTTAATCGTAGCGGGATCGTTGTAGAAGTGTAATTAGGACGTAGTAGCATCGTGAAAACAACGAAAATTAACATTTTCATGCCGCTCATACCGCGACCTCACCACGATCTAAATTTATTTTAGATCTCGGTGAGCGTGGTGCGATCGTGGTCTAGTGGGACTGGGGCTTAATACGTAACAGTTTGCAAGGTTTGTCCGACTTGTTGGGCAGACAACTCACACATTTACACCACGCTAAACCAATGTGTGTAGCAAGTCAAGAAGATGACGGCTGTTTATCTATCATTCTTTTAATGTATTTGAGCTTATGATTTCGTCATTTGATAAGGGACTTTTAAGTTTTGAATTTTTTCTTTGAGTTTTGTTATTTTATTTTTTAGAATGTGCATTTTATCAGAATCATTAGCATGATTAGTTTCCCTCATAATATTCACAACTAACAGAATGTTAAACCTTTTTTGACTGGTGCATCAAATGTATCTTTTATTAACAACTGTTTTCACAATTGTATTGTATCGTCCCGAACATGCATGAACTATTTGCCACTGAACGTTAAAGAACCATCAAAAACCGATCAATTTTAAAACTATAAAAACCGATCAATTATAAAACTATAAAAACCGATCAATTATAAAACTGTTCACTGAATCAAATTTTTAAAGTACTCTATTTCTGCATGGATGAAGCAACGACACCACCATTGTCTTAAATGATGGAGTTAAAAACTCAGTAATTCAAATGAATCCCACGTGAAATTTTTCATGTTATTTTCACGTGAACTTTACAAAAATATGAAGGTATTTTTCATGATTTTAATTAAATTTTTTCATAATCTTATTTTGAAAATTTACGTGAATTCAACGTGTACCTGATTTATGCATGATTCACGAGGAACCAACCAGTTCAAGCAAGTTTCAAGTATATGCTCGTTGTGAAAATCAGACGAGATTAATGTTGATTCATGTGAGTGAAATTTCCAGGTGCAGAACGAAATAAATTATATCAGCAGAATTGTGTATTTCATTACTAGGAAATTTACGAAACCCGACAGCGGAAATAAAAATAAAATAAACACCATTCAGATCCCGACACATATTTTGTTTTCAATATCTCTGAGTAGTAATACCGTAACGTTACATTCTGTATTCAATAACGTCACACGTTTTCGGTCCAATTCTAATGGTATCAATCAACTTTGAAGCCATTTATCTCAAAAACAAGGATGGTGACATATGAGTTTCTATACGTGTATAGATTCAGTATGCAATTCTGGATATTATGTTAGTTTTTTGTTTTTCTCCGTATATAAGAACATAGCCATCCATTGGAAAATCTAAAAAGTTAAGCCGACAAAAAGGCATTTCCCCTATATACCTAGGTAAATTTGTCGCCAAAATTGACATTTTCCTATGAAAATAGCAAGAAAACAAAAATGGTGACCCCCATTTTTTATTACATATTCCGATGTAACTCGATTCAAAGAACACGTGTGCCAAAAAGTTTGGAAATCGGGAGATATGCCATTCGGTATCGTGTTACCTTAAGTAGCTCAATCTTAAGTTTTTTGTTTATTTGTTTTGTACATTGTTTTTTTTTAACTTTTTCTTTTGCTGATCTTATTTCCCCCTTATGCAAGTATAATATATTGTGTTGTATTTCTTTTTAAAAGAATAGAAAATGTGATATTCTCATGTATTAATCTGTTTGAATGGTCATTCTGTAACTTAAACTGGTATACTTATATAGACATAATAACTTTTTTCTTAGAATACATACCTGATGGGTGAAAAAGATTCCCTCTACACTGCATTCTGGACACTCGTCATGGTTTGGTATTCCTGCCTCAGTGGGGACAGTAATCAGATTCCATGTTCCTCTTATTTCTGGTACCTTAGACTCTAGAACTGATTCAGTTTGCTCTCTATTCCAGATATAGATATGACTGGTACCCAGTAAAACTATGATATGCTTACAATCGTTTGAGGAGAAAATGGCTGTTTTACCTACAAAAGACATATATTACTTTAAAATTGAGAATGGAAATTAAATGGGGAATGTGTCAAAGAGACAACAACCCAATCAAAGAGTAAAAAAAACCAAAGGCAACCAATGGGTCTCCAACACAGCGAGACACTCTGCACCTGAAGGCGTGCTTCAGTTGGCCCCTAAACAAAAATGTGTACTAGCTCACTGATAATGGTTAGTTCTTTTTGAATATACTGTTTGTGTTGTCATATGAATAAAAGATAAGACTGTTGTCTCTTTTGATAATTTACTGTTTATGTATCTACTGTATGACATCTCTGAAGTTTTTGGAAGGTCGTGGTGGCTTCAGGTTAAAAGGATATTTTCACTTTCAATGCAGATTGATTTACTGTATATCTGTTTTTTCTTGTCTGCTTTTTTTTTGGTGATATGATGAGAAAATGGACAAGTTAAATTTTCACTGATTAAGGAAATACGTGTACAAAATAATTAAAGAGTATCAAGATGCTAACAACATAAACTTGATTGACTGACAGAGAATTAATAACAAATGAATATGAGGTACTACAAATCAAAAAAAATATAATTTCAGAGAACTTTCAAGGAAACAGAATTATTTTATATCAATGGCATGCTATTAATCTTGAAATATTCAGTAAAGTTCCAAAATTTTAGCTGCTGCAAACAAAGTGAAAATTGAACACACAGAAAAAAAAACTTGATATATGATAATTTGTGGCAACATCGGGCATTTAGTACTTAAAAGTTTTGTTTTTACATGTCATTGTCACTGATTTTGTTTGACGCAGGTGATTTTTCAACCCATGTCTTGTCAATCATCAGCTTATGTAAAATGTTGATCTTACAAAATGTCACATGAAAAAAATTGATATTTCAAAATGTCAAATAAAAAGTTAATGTTTCAAAATGTCACCAGCAATAACCAAAACTTTTTAAGATATATTAATCAATCAAATTATAACATTGTGTTTGTCAACCATTTTAATGGATGTTTCATTTTCATTACATGTTGCAATTTTTCTATGTGGTTAAAGTTTAACAAATTTCGTTGAGTACACATAATTGGAGTAAACAAATAGCAGTCACTGGGTAGTTTTGAACCACATTCTTTTTTGAGGATATCAACAGTTAATACCTCACTGCATGATGAGGGAAGCCTCTCATTGTTTACTCCTAATTATTCCTTTCTTTACTTAAAGAACAACTCATCCAAGAATTTTTAAATACTGACAAGTATTGAACAGCACATTCAGTAACCATGGTAACCAATGCTGTAAACCAACTTATTTGTTCATGTTTAGCCCTAACTAGCCCATCTTGCCACAATTCAATTTTGCTTTTTTTCAAATTTGTTTGATGTAGTTTACTAAGGAAAGCTCCAAGTTTTACATATTCATGACAATTTATATTCGCATTATATCGCCACCAATGGGTCTTCAATGCAGAAAGAAAATCCTGCACCTGGAGGTGTGCTTCGAATGGCCACTAAATGTCTTTTTACTGTTTTTATACATGCATCATAATGTTAATTTAACATTATCCATGATTAATGTCAATAAAGTCAAAGTCTCATGAACCCTGCCAGGTATGAAGTTTTTCTAATGGTTCTATTTTAATTCTGAAAATGGAAAATCAATTTATTAGAAAACAGGTTTTGTATCTGTAAATTACATTGCATATGGTTTTCATCACTTAATCTTACCATGAATAAAATCCTCTTCAGAAACAATGCTTTCCAACCCATGGATAGATTTCAAAATATCCTGATCCTTATGCCATATAAAGACTTCACCACTTTTTAAGAAACCAATTACATATCGACCTGAAATATATCCACAATGAGGTTTAAAGAGTAACATAGACAACTGACTTTTTAATACTTTTAAAGTTGTTATCACAATTTAATCTGTCAATATTGTGTTTCACCTAAAAAAATTATACAAAAATGTATTTCTAATATGTTTTTGGAACTGAATATATTTATGATAGAATTATTTTAAAAGACAAATTGGCAATAAAATAATCTTAAAATAAATAATTCAGTATTAACAAAATATTGAAGTGAAAGTTATTCAACATAAAAATCATTGAATATACTATACAATGAAAATTAATTAAATAAAATCTTACAATATTTAACTATCTTCAATCATTTATTTTTAGATTGCATTTGCACAAATGTCAATGTCCTTCAATTATCAACCCTTTTAACTAGGCTTAGTAATTGAATAAAATAGAATTCTGTACAGCAACATTTAGACTCAGAGTCATTTGTCACAGGTGTATAGGTTTTTCATTTGCAACATACCAGAACTCCTTATCTTTATATTAACAATTTGATGTAGGCTTTGCTCATCATTAAAGGCCATAAAGTGATGTTCATAGATTGTCCTTATATGGATAGTTGTCTCACTGGCAATCATGGCACATCTTCACATTTTTATCCTTTTTTTTAAATATAATAATTATCAATTCATGCTACTGTAAAATCAAAACTTTTATAAGTATACTTGTAGATGTATTACAGCGTTCTGCCATATTTAAAAATATACTCAGTCAAATCTAAATGTTCATATGATAAAAATTTCTTAATTGAAGTATTATCTTCATGTAATAAATGCAATGTAAAATTAAATATAAATTTAACTTGACTTACCATTTTTTGTAGTTGTTATGATCTCTGCTTGTTCTAACAAGGGAGATAATTTGTTAATTCTACGTTTGGTATTTCCAGATGGAACGTATAAAACACTGAGCCGATGTGATTTATTATCCAGTAAAAGGAGGCTTTCTTTTTCCTAAAATATATTTAAAAAATACATTATAATATCTTAAAAATATAATCTTAATGTAATACTTTAAGACAGGGGACAGTAAAAGCATAGCTGATTTTAGTGGTGTCAGTTAAAAAAAAATATGATCAGTCTTACTGCTAACATCCAGGGATGGATTTTTTTGTGCAACACTTGTCCTTGGATTACACAGCTATCTGTAGTGCCAGTTATCTCAGGTTATGCACAAAATGCTGATTTAATTTGATTTAATTATATTTCATAGAACTTTAAACTGTAAAACTGTCTGTCACTGTCTGGAAAAAAAAAGTTTTTTGTTTCTGTCTTGTTTCGATTGATTGACCATTGTTCCAACATGTTCGAACTGCGTAGACTTCTTTTTCAATCTGCACGTGTGATTTACTGTATTATCTTCTATATAAAATGATTATAAGTGCTCCATATAAAAATAAGGAGATGTGGTAAGATTGTTAATGAGACAACTATTCACCAAAGATTAAATGAAATGTCGGTTCATTTTTTTCTCTGGATGTTGGATATTTCATTTCAATTTGTGCAAATACTTAAAGGCTGACTGTGTTTTACCACAAAGAACTATCAATGTTCTATATGTATGATATGTATATATCTATGTATGTTATTAGTCAATTCATTTCTACATGCCATGAGTCATGACTAATTCTACTTATCTGCTTGTTTTTATAAGATTATATTTCCTTCAAAATTCAAATGCTTTGAATATTAAGTTTTTACAGTAATCTAAGATAAAAATCTGATATGTATTAAGCATTAAGTATAGAAACTACAAAATAAAGTATGAATCGATATATGATACAAACCTCTCCAACCCAAACTATCTTTGGCCATGGTTTTATCTAATACAAACCTCTCCAACCCAACTATCTTTGGCCATGGTTTTATATGATACAAACCTCTCCAACCCAAACTATCTTTGGCCATGGTTTTATATGATACAAACCTCTCCAACCTAAACTATCTTTGGCCATGGTTTTATCTGATACAAACCTCTCCAACCCAAACTATCTCTGGCCATGGTTTTATCTGATACAAACCTCTCCAACCCAAACTATCTTTGGCCATGGTTTTATATGATACAAACCTCTCCGACCCAAACTATCTTTGGCCATGGTTTTATATGATACAAACCTCTCCAACCCAAACTATCTCTGGCCATGGTTTTATCTGATACAAACCTCTCCAACCCAAACTATCTTTGGCCATGGTTTTATATGATACAAACTTGGCCATGGTTTTATATGATACAAACCTCTCCAACCCAAACTATCTTTGGCCATGGTTTTATATGATACAAACCTCTCCGACCCAAACTATCTTTGGCCATGGTTTTATCTGATACAAACCTCTCCGACCCAAACTATCTTTGGCCATGGTTTTATATGATACAAACCTCTCCGACCCAAACTATCTTTGGCCATGGTTTTATATGATACAAACCTCTCCAACCCAAACTATCTTTGGCCATGGTTTTTTCCTCTTGATGTTAGTCGAGGCCAACACCTCTAGCTCAAGCTTCATTTCTTTGCCTTTAGTTACATGTTACTGCCTCACTGACATTTCCATCCTTAATAAAATCCTGAAATACAATCAGGATATTATATCAAAACAAATTGCTACATACACACAAGTTGAAATAAAGGCAAAAAATACATATATACCTGTTACCAGCTGCCTCCTTGTAGAAGAAAACACGGAAGGTTGTAAAATAATTTCACTTTTTTTAATATTTTACATGGACTATACATCATGTACATAATGTACATAATATTGATATAAATGATATATATCATGTATATCTATAGGGAAATAATCTGTACGTTAACATTGCATACTACCAAAATGTATGGACTTAAAAGCATTTAATTAACCAATAATGTCATTAAAATCAACACTTGACCTATTGATGTTACACACGATTACTTTTTGAGATTTGGTTTAACAGATTTTCTCTTGAGAATTTTAAATCTTACATGAATTTTTGTAGTGTACAGAATCTGTTCTAAAACAGTCAGTGTGTGTTGTATTTTTATTTATTTGGTACAAGTGTTTCAAACTGTATACCTAAAAACTAAACATTTTCGTAACCCCGCCGTATGTTTGTGCCTGTCCAAAGTCAGGAGCCTCTGGCCTTTGTTAGTCTTGTATGATTTTTTTATTTAAGTTTCTTGTGTATAATTCAGAGTTTTTATGACGTCCATTATCACTGAACTAGTATAGATATTTGTTTAGGGGTCAGCTGAAGGACGCCTCCGGGTGCGGGAGTTTCTCGCTGCATTGAAGACCTATTGGTGACCTTCTGCTGTTGTCTATATATTCTATGGCAGTCGGGTTGTTGTCTCTTTGACACATTTCCACTCTCAATTCTATTTCTGTAATATTTTAAGACGTTTGTGGTTTCTATCTTAAAATTAATGCCAGTGGTCGACTTAAACATGTTAAAAGTAAAAAAATAGAGAAGACCTGATTATTTGCCTGAGATTACCCTGAGCTCGCTCTTAGTAACTAAGAAAATTCGTTATTCTGTATTCAAAAGAATTTATTTCTAATAACCATTACTTTGTTCGCCTGTGATACTTTAAAGGTAAAGGAAGGGATATGCCTGAGTTATAAAGAAACTGCATTACAGCCAAACAAGAAGGTTACAGGTAATGTGATGTGACTGTTTATTCTATTACAAATACAATATTTGGCAAGGAACTTAGAAAGTTAGCATTTCCTATCTTTAAATTATTTATCAATGTATGTAATTATATTCAATTTTGTCATGTTTGTAGATATGGCTTTAAATAAAAATGTTAATTTAAATCTAACCATTAATTGGTTGAAATAAATGCTCTTAATAAACTTTCTGATTGTTCATTATGACAATTATTCTGATTTGTTCATTTTTAATTTTGTCAAAAATAGTTTTCCCCAACACTAAAAGATTCTATAGATTACCTTATTCTACTTCTTCTATTTCTACCCGTAATCAGATAACAGCTACAATCAACAAACTGAAATGCTTGCAATGACTTCAAGGCGCATACAGACCCCTCCCCTTCCCCATGTCGTTTGAATTTAATTCAGTTTTGTCAGAGAGACTTTAAAAGCCTTGACTGATGGTGTCAATAAAACCCCTTGAGGGAGAGTGTTAACGTTCCAATCAATGAAAAGAAATAATATTTCCAGTATTCACTTAATGATGCATATTTTTTAGCAGTTGTTTAGGTTGTATAAGACAACCTTCCTTTGTCACTGCAACTTTAATATTTATAATTTTGAACAGCATGGTGCATCTTGTATCTTTTTGCTTTTTTCCCAGAGATCTCCATTCTAGGTGGTTGAATTAGTTTACCTTTAGAATGTGACTACAATTTAATACAATACACCTTATCGCTATTTGTCCACATTACTGGACATCACACAGGTTCCCATAAAATTTTGACGTCATAATACAAAATATCTGACGCCACAATGGAAAAGTGATTGTTGTATGACGTCAATAGTTCAAAAGGGACAGATTCTCGGGTCAGCCGGGAATAGTGATAAGGCATAAATATAAAAACAAATTACCTTTATTTAAGACTAATAGCAATAAACAGATTAAAACATTATATAATAGGGCTCTTCACGGTTAGTTCTGCCATATTGGATAGGGGGCAGATTTTCATAATGGAGGTAAAAATGGTGTAAAAAATACAGGAAAACATCATTAAAACAGAGCAGTTGCTTGGAAACATACATAGGATTTCCCATACTTTCATACTTTTTCCACCTCTTTCAAAAAATCTGCCGCCTATCCAATATGGCTGAACTAACCATGAAGAGCCCTATTATATAACATTTTAATCTGTTTTCATACCAAGCTCAAACGTATTCATGTGAATCCTATTTTTAATAGTATAAATATAAATGCTTTTAGTCATCGGTATGCTGTTGGTTTTCTGAAACCGAAGAAGCTTATATAATATGTGTTGTACTTATATGATGTACCAGTCCGGGAAAACCACGAAAAATTTCGGCACATGTCGGACATGTAAGACTAGTCCAAATAATTATGACGTCTGGCAAGGCTATTTTAATTTTTTTTCTGGGACGCGCAGACGTCAGAATTATTTGGACTAATGTCAGACCGACGCAGATTTGTTTCCCCTCCGAAAATCGGTGCTATCCCCTTAAGGGCATACGATACAGTTACAGGGAATGTAATGACGTTGCTAACGTAAAATGTTATTTTCGCAACGTCAAACTCTGACATCTCGGGAAAAGATGCATTTTTCGACTGATTTTTATCATTCAAACTGATTTAATTTGAAAACGAGTGCATGGACCCCTATTTTTTAAAACACCAATTTGTTTCATTTTGAAAGGAGATTATGTGACCCAAATTTTATAAAACTGTAAATAGCGCAATTTTTTTAATTTTGGTAAACATGCAGCAAAAAATGACGTTTTTTCCTCTATTCATGAACATTTGATAAATATAGAGTTATTTCGGAATAAAAATTGCATAATTTTTATGATACTTATAAAATACAGAAATTACCGATTATTTAACAAAAACCATTTTGTGTTTATCTTTTAAAACAAAAAAGTTATGTCTTTCTTTCGGAAAAGAAAATACGGACACAAATCTTAATTTTGAGCAAATATACAAAATTTCGAACTCATTTTACTCAAAAAGTAGCACATGAAGGTATATTTTTTATTACATATTTGATTTAATGAGGTAAAAAATAGCCTATATGCAAATTTTCATCAACTTGTAAATACAAGTTCAATACTGTATCGTATGCCCTTAAAACAAAGCTTAAATTTTCTGACTCCTAGTTATTTTACAGGAATAATAGACACTTAGTTCATTAACTAAATTATTGCAAACTATTATGAGTGTTAAAGAATAAACATACAGTGCAAATCTTGTCAGTGCTTGTTTTGAATCACCGCTGTAAACAAAGGGTAGATAACCCAGATCTCAGTCATGGTGCTAAAACCTTGGCATCGACCCCGCCGGTATACCATTCATGTCGATCAAAAGCTCTGTTAAGTTTCTGTTGTGTTTTCTGTTGTAAACTATGCATACTTAAGATAAAACTATAATATAGATATATATATTTATATAAATATAATAAAAATGTTTACTTTATTTGATTATATTCTTCTGTCGATGGGCGACCTACATTTGCGCGGATTTTAAAATGACACGCATTACATTTGCGCGGAGAAAATGGTATAACGTTTGCGTGAATTTACCTGTAGTTTACCTGAGTTTTATTTTTACCTGAAATGTCTTTTTCAATTATTGTTTTAAACATAAATTGGCCCCGATCATCATGACCACATCTTGTTATTTCATATATTGATACACATATATTAATATACAAGTCTGTATATATATTAGTTTATATGACTCTGACCCATGTTTGATACGTTTTGATTTCTTCATTGGACACAGCCTTCAAAATTCAAATTGCTGGTGTTGGGAATTTTGACACGCTGGTAACGTAATTTTTTACTAAGTAGTCGGCAAATTAGTTGCAATTTTCATTCAAAAGCAAAGCAAAAACTAAATGAACTTAGTTTCCTACGTATCAATGCATCTATGCATCAATGATAGAATACAATTGATAAAAGAATTTTCCTATTTAATTAAATGGTCGTTTGGTAAATCTGAATGCAAATATATTTGCTGCAGCTCATTTAAAGCCTTCTTCTCTAATGAGAAAGGTTAATATGCTAGATATACTTACTGGAGGTGTGATACGATGATTGAAGCTGTTCATTTTCTCCTTGATAATATTTATTTACGTTTCGGCAGCAATGTTTATCGACAGGTTGTAGGTATCCTTATGGGCACTAACTGCGCCCCTTTAATAGCAGACTTGTTTTTGTACTGTAACGAATCACAGTTTATGACTAAACTCAGAAAAGATCCGTCAAAATTAAATTTAATTGATAAATTCAACAACACTTATCGTAACCTTGATGATATTTTTTGGTAAAATAATCAAGAATTTTCCCAATATACTGCTGAAATTTACCCCAAGGAACTTACTTTAAATAAATCAAATTTAAACGGTAATAACTGTCCTTTCCCAAATTTAGATATTTCGGTTTTAAACAGAAAACTCCACACTGAAATTTACGAAAAAAGGGACGATTTTTCGTTCCCTATTGTTAATTTTTCATTTTTAGATGGTGGTGTTCCTTTGGCACCATCTTACGGTGTTTATATTTCATAGCTATTTCGCTATGCCCGTGTTTGTTGTGACGTTTTTGATTTTAACGAACGTAATCTATGTATTACTGGTAAATAAGTTTGCTTTTAATTTACTGATAACAAAATCAATATTTATACCAATAAAAACAATATTCAATGATCTTATTACAGTGTTGAATTGGTAACCTCGGCAATCAATAATGAAAATCCAGAGACAAAACAATAATACTAGCTAATCATACATTTACTTGGATGGGGAATTGTCTCATTGGCACCCATATTACATCTTCTTATATCTATATACATATTATTTTATCATTAGTTTTATCACCCATAGTGCCCTGTACTATAAGGGCGGATTTGTTACAGTATAAGTATTGCTACAAGACAAACTGACATGCAATATTAAACATGAGTTCGATGATTAAGTAGATTGAAACTTTCAGCATATAAACCTTTGTTAAAAAAATCAACATATAAACATGTATTACAGAAAGCAGAGACTACTATAACTCATGAGTTAAAGCAGTCTTAGAAGAAAATAACTGCATAATATATATATACCGGTGAATAAAAACATACTGAAAACCAACAATATGGATTCCAATTGGAACACATGCCATTGAACACACAAAAAATAATGTAAGAATTCAATGCTTCTATATATAAGTTTATTGTGATGTAAAAGTATTGAACAAAGTGCAATATGTAGCGCTTCAATATAAAAATGTGTGCACCGGATGAACGCTTATAAATATAAACATGTTAAAGTATCAAAAGAAACATTCAATTCCTCAAATGACATTTTTATTGTACAACCAGGGAATTCTAAGTTATATCAAGCTTTTCGTATAATATATATAACTTGCCATGTCAAAGACAAAGGTTGTGAATAGTACGATGAAACTAACTATGAAATATGTCTTCAATTTTTAATTTCCTAAATGACAAAAAAAAATGACGAAAAAGAACCAATGAGGAGGTTGCAGTTACTTTGGACACACACGTGACCAAGTAGCGGAGTAAAATTGGTTCATTTTACCAAAACCTTCCAACTTTTTTTCGATGAGTGAAGTAACGTACGTAATATACATAAAAAAAACTTACAATGAACACACTGAGAAAACACTGAATTTTAAACACCTGATAAAAGATCACAAAACACAAATGCAATTAAAACGACAATGACCATTATAGTATCAAAGAATGCTCGCAGTTATTGCAAGCTGGCTAAAAGTATAAGATCGTGCTTTCCGTCCTACACTCTAACATCAGTGATTGCACTTCAGTTTGATTTCATACAACTTCGTGCATAATAAATAAAAGATACGATCTCAGCAATGGCAGAATTAAACAAAAATGTTAAAAAAGATGTGAACTTGTTCAAAATATATACTGTGACAATGGACTCAGAGACTAATTCAGTGGATAAAGTAAGTTCATGTCTGTCAAATTATAGTTTATTCAGTTAAATAGTTTCATACTTTCATATCGGGGCCTTTGATTTCCGAATATGAATTATGTGTTTTCTCATTGTTAAAGGCCGTACGTTTGTCTTTATTTGCTGACATCCACTTCGTTGGAACTTTGGTGTATAGTTGACTCATTTGAAAGCATATCACATCTCCTTATTTTTGTATTCATTAACACATTGAAGCAAGATCTGGAGGTTGCAGTATGAAAGCATGCATTTACCGCGGTCTGTTTTGCTTAAATGATGTACGTCACGTCACGTGCATCATTTAAGCAAAACAGACAGAAATAATTATTATATTCCTGTTCTGATTTATGATGAAATAAACATACACTCTAAAAATGTGTTTAGGGCCTAAACATAAACCTTTACATGTTACTTTAAGCGGATTTGTAAACACGTTCCTATCCTATATACGGTTCTTCTCCTAAATATGTTAAGGAAAGTGTTACTACAGTGACATGCTCAAAAATGTTTAACCCTATATATGTTTAACCCGAAAACGTGTTGATGATAAACATGTTTGTGTACTGCTTCTTTGTTGTGTGGTTCTACTCGCCATTACTGACGTCCTGAAAATGCATGAAATATTTGCCACTGGACGTTAATCAACCAAATATCAATCCTCGCCTTTCCATGATGAGCACACAATTATTTGTAATAGTCTTTCAAATTCTACATGTAAAAAGAAAGTGGCTGGTACCTTTATAAAACCCTCTATTATTTGCTCATTGTTGAAGGCCTTATTCCAACCTTGAAAGTAAAGAACAGCGATAACATGTTTCTCCTTCTTATTCTTATACATGTATATTCGTGTATATTAAACATGCACGTATTTTCTATTCAAGCAAAAGTAAATGATTTCTCACAAAATAAGTAAACGAGTATATTGTGTGAAAAATTTACCACAAACCAGTTATCTCTGCAGATTTCTAAAACTGCATGTTAAAAATATAAGGAGATGTGGTCTAATTGCGAATAAGGCAACTATTGAAAAAAGACCAAAGGTGGAAGATGTAAACAGCTCATTCAACGTTGAAAACATTTTACCATGTAAACAGTAGGAACCAATTCAGATGCAACATATTCATAAAACTAAGTTGTGTGCATTTCAGATAATTTTTAATTGAAGTTTCCTTTAAATCAAATAAACATATTCTGGAACATACATAACATAAAACGTATCTTAAAATCCATTTGAATTCATTTGGGATAAATCTGTATACAAGTGGTTGTTTCAGTCACTAACAAATTAATGTGCTAGCCTTCTTACAATATGTATACAAGTGCAGGGATTATTGTTGTTCGGGTGAGGAGGCTTCATTCAATACAAATCATAACAAAAGGACACCAAGGAACTGAAAGGAATTTAACCAAAAGATGACAAATATTTAATTGTAAAAAGGGCAAATCTTCGAAGATTTACTTAAATTCACAATATTTCAATTTTCAATATTTCAAAAGCTGTCATATGGTATTTCTTACCGAGGTCTTAGCATGACCACCATCATTACGTATTGTGCGCATTGACGTACACATTGACGACTGGACACAATGGTTCACACAACACAATCCCGGTCCACAGTTTTTTTTCTCACCGTGGTTAGTGTTCAAATATAAATCATATTAATATTTTTGAATTGTTTGTTTTTATTTGAATATGAAAGATAAAGTAAAGGGACAAAAACCCAACGACACAGTGAATAAATTTCCTATTTCGAGTGAGTAATGGATCCCCAACGACCAGTGGCAAATGTTTCATGCATATTCAGGGCGACTTTTTGCCACTTTTCTACTCTCCTCTTCGGAAATTGCCGCTTGATATAAGCTAGCTAAGACAGGCTTTCTAAAATTATAAACTACTGGGGTTATTACTTCCAGGTGAGACTCTCGTTCTGAATATGCATGAAATATTTGCCACTGGACGTTAAGGAACCATCAATCAATCAATCCAGGTGAAACTTACAGGAAAGTAAAGTAAAGTCAGTTTAAATTAAATCTAAAGGTATTTCAAATATCTCTTAATTTATGGATATCCTTAATTCGAAGTTCTGATACATTTTTGGAGTTCCTTAAATATAACAGTTTGCATGGACCAAAACAGCGCCTCAATAATACGTATTTTTCGTTATCAATGTTCTTGTTCGATATGTCTTCAATTTTTTTTTAATTTATTTATTAAAGTTCTAAAGTTGAACTTTTTAAAGCTATTTTTTTTTTTTGACATGTCCTCAGAGTCTTAATTGGTATCTGTTTAGAGCAATTTGATATCATAATTTGTTTGTTTAATGTCCACCTGATCATCTGTCGTTTTTATTTGCCGTTTTACAATCAGTAAACTTCACTACCTAAGATTTGGCAGTTTTACTTCCATGTTAATTAGCATGTTATTTTAAAACTGCCAAGAAGTGATAATTAGAACGCAGGTGAAAAGGGGATTAATGGTCATGTGACGTTAATAAAATATTCAAATTATCCAATAACACTTGAGTAATTTTCAGTGGATGCTATTTTTATATATTCCACGTGGTGAAGAATATACATCATTCGCAACTCGGAATTAACAGTAATCTAAAGTTGAAACAATAATATAGCAAGTGCATTAACATGGAAATAGCAATTAAAACTTTGTAAGTACTTTTTTTCTAATACGAATTTCGTGCTATTTTTGAAATATCATATTGTTTGAATTATTTACATGATCTGATTTATATAATTATTTTCCGTCAAAATTGCATTTAATTTCTTTTCTTAATTTTAAACTGCCCCTTTCAATTCAGATTATATTTTTTTTCGTATTATTTATGTTTATTTAATTTTTTATTCACAGGTTCATGGTATATTCTATATGTTCAATTGTGCATGGATTTTCAGGTAAGAATTTTAAATTAATTTTAGGTTTTCACATTTTTTATAGTAAGCAATCTCTTTTTGGTGACAATTCTACAGAGAACTCATTAAACGAAACAGATTGTCCTTTCTTTAAACATTCTTGTGCTTACATTTTTGTCGAAATATTTTTGAAAGGTGACAGCTATAAATCATAAAGTTTGCTAAATTAGTTGTTTTACAAACTGTGGTTTTATAAAGTGTGTAAGAATTAAGGACTATTGTTGGACCCTATCTCGTTTTCTCGTTAACGGATTAACTTTTATTGTACAAAGGATTATCCTTTATTCGTATTAATCCAACGAACACCCAAATCAAATAAAAACCCTTGTTTATAGCGCACTAGTTAATAATCTTTATTACCAATAAATTAATCCCTTTTTATCACCCATGTCAAACATTTTGTTAGAGATAATTTTGAAGAAAGCACGGTTGCTAGAATAGTAAAGGTGTTGTTTGGGAAGGGAAAGGAAACACTCCTCGATTAGGCGATAATATTTCATCAAAATTATTCTTTTGATAGGAAAGTTTGCTTTTGTTTGCGACTTGTAGGAAATTAGCGTGTCTGGAGTACAGCGTGTTCCTCAATTACTCACGGAGAATGGATATTACCTGATAAAATAATTGTTAAGATTAGATACTTCGTAGGGAAGATATCGACATTATTAGAATGCATAATAGTATTCCCATCAAGTAAAAAACGTACAAAAGGGGTGTCCATTCATAAAGGATTTTTGAAAAAGTTGTTAATATGTTCTTTTATAAATGTAGTTCGCCTCTAAGTTTCATTCAACATTATTTCCAATCTAATGACGATCTTATAAGTTATAAAAAAAACAAGTTATTTTTCAATTGAAATAGTGCACTGCGCGATTTAAAGTTATCTTTCATTTGTTAAATGTTTCATCTGATAACATGATGATAATGAAATCATAGGTTGTGTGAAAAATACAATATAGATATAAATGAATCAATTGCAAAATAATTTAACATTAAAAAAAGTTTATTTATACCTTTCGGAATTTCGGTCGAATATTTTTTCTGTGCCATAAAAATGAGAAATTGTCATTATCAATCAGAATGCTAGACAATGCTTTAATTTAATACTCTGTACTCTCCTGTAAATTCAATTCATTTTTACGTTACTATACAAGAAGACAATTCAACTTTATTTTGGGTTTTTATATTTATCAATATTGTCTTTTAATTCTTTATCCTTAATGTTTGTGTAAACAAATAGATTTCAGATTAAGTAATATCATTGAATCAACAGATATAAAACGGATAATAACGTTTGGCATGTCCTTCTCAAATTTAAACAAATGTCAGAAATACCGTACACTTCATAAGTATAGAATTCCGGTTTTTCTTAAACCCTAAATTTAGATGTGTAGCTTCGGATAAAAAAAAAAGTTACTGTCACAATCCATTATTTTTTAGTTTTTAATTTTATTTCAAACGTTAGTATTACTACCGCCATTATGTTTTTGTGTAAAAGTAGTATACCGTCAGTGCTCACGACAGGTGCTTGTCCTGGGAACACTATATCTAACGAGAAATGAATACGATAGAATTTTCAGTATAAAATTGATAATATGTATGTTTCAGGCTTAACGATGTATTCTGTACACTTGAGCTCAGCTGCACATAAGAAAAAAAGTAAAATCACAAAAATATACTGAACTCCAAGAAATAAAATAAAGAAAAAAAAATTCAAGGCAGATTTGTCATATAGTAATACGACTACGAAAATCATTGCTTAAATTTTAAAAATCCTTCCTTCTATTTTTTTTTTATAAATCGATGAGCATTAATATCAACTGGGGTCTAAACTACATAATTGTTTTGACTATATATATAAACAAAACTGTCTTTGATCAAGTTTGTTTTAATTACCGAATTACATGTGAAACTTTATTTTAAAAAATTATAGGCAAAATGTACCGTAAAAAATCATACCCAAACTGTTAATTAATGCTGTGGTAGTATTTTTTCTATAGTTTTTATACTTTCATTTTAGATATGAAAACTATACAAGCTGGATCAAAAGAGAAAAACACTATTCTGAAGCCTGAATGCTGCCAAAACAAAGGAATTTGTATTCTTGGATCTTTCTGTGTCTGTAAGAAGTAAGTATTTTTCGTTTATATATATGAGAGCATTTACACTTTCTTTTCTTTTCTGTAATAATCTGAAATCTTCAGATCATTTGGGTTAAACAAAATTGTAGAAATAACAGTTTCAATTAAAACCTGAACGATTTACTGCTGCTTGTAAAATCCTAGAACTCTGTCTATATTTTACATAGCAATTCGAAGAAAAAAAACTTATACATTAATTTCCATATTAATTTTTAAAGCAATCCGTCAACAAACAATACAATGTGTAAATAAAATATTCCCAAAAAGTTACCACCGTCATGTTTAATTTTTCCCCCGCAATACCAAAAGTTTTGTAACGTACATGTTTCATGTCATATTTTCTATTTTACTTATATTTGAACCAATCATTCTAAACTCCTCGTTTATTTTAGGAATCATTTTGGTCGACATTGTGAGCACAAGATAGAGTTTAAACCTTGTGGACAAATTCTTCATGGATCGTGGATTAAAGCTGACTGTAATCTTTGTAAATGTTTTGATGGGAAGATGTCATGTATACCACGGATTTACGATGGATGTGGTGAGTATTTAATTCATTATTGCTGTTTTCTTAACGTCCAGTTACAAATATTTCATGCAAATTAAGGGGGAAATACCATATTTATTACACGTGGGTGCATGTAGGCAGTAACAAAAATAGCTATCTGATTTCTATAGACCCGGTCAAATTTTTTTCATACGCAACGGTATCCATTAGTAAAATCATAAAGTAAATCTATTTCTGTGAAAGAAATACCAACTTCTTGTGATTCCTGAAAAATAGCAGTCTGTGTGTTGTTTTTGTCACGGTTTTTTTCTTGTACTGTTTACAGCGTGAAAATTTAAAAAATTTCTGTTAGGTTTTGGATAAACGTGGAAGGTCTTTTTTATATTAAAGTTTACAGTGTGTTTTTCTCTCCTTACAAAACAAGACTATCAAGCTGAAAACACCGAAATCTCGGCAAAAATACTATCGGAAGATCTGACTATATGTCCTTGGGTATAGCATTAATAATTGTGATTGGCATTTATGTGTTTCGGAACTGTTCTCTATATATCTACTTAGATTTTATTATTATGCAAACTAAATATAATTTTTTTATGAAACCAAAGACTTGAATCTCTCACTTTTTTGTGTTTACAGACTACGAAAATGAGTTACTGGACGATACGGCTACAACTAAAGACCCATTAACGGCCAAGGACATCAAAGTTCTCAGCAACGATAGAGACTATCAAGATTTAAGAAACGTAGGAGATTACAATATAGAAGATTATTACTATGAAGATGATCACAACTCGTCTATCGGCGTCCATTTTAGTTATCTCCTAACTTGGATTTCAGCCTTCGTCGCAACCTTCATTTTCAAATGAAAAGAATGCTTGAAACGACAATACTGATGAAACAAGAAACTACAGTACTTTCTCGTGAAGTACTATAACATACTACACAGAGGTCCAAGAAGCTCGGGTGCTTTCTCGTGAAGTACTATACCATACTACACAGAGGTCCAAGAAGCTCGGATGCTTTCTCGCGTTTTCGCGAAGAACTATAACATGCTACACAGAGGACCAAGAAGCTCGGATGCATTTTCGTGAAGTACTATAACATGCAACGCAAAGGACCAAGAAGCTTGGATGTTTTTCGTAAAGTACCATAACGTTCTACAAAGGGGGCCTAGAAGCTCGCATGCATTCTTGCTATAGTACTAACGTACTTAACACAGAACCCAAAATCTCGGGCGATTTCTCATGAAGTACTAATACATAGTACACAGAGAATCCAGAAGCTCTGACGCTCTTTCGTGACGAATTGTGGCATAATATATAAAGGGCATAGACGCTCGGAAACTAATGCGCTTTCTTATGAAATACAACTCTCATACATAAAACGAACATTTCGCCTGAGCGAAATCAAATACAAAACTAGAAACTGTGTCTGAAATCTGGTTTACAAAGCTGTTAGTATAAACAGAAGTGGACTTGGAGACGGCATTGTACAGAAATGTATTGAAATAGAGTAAACGTCAGTTAAAAGGGATTAAAACGCATGTTGCGATGAAAAAAATGTATAATAATTGCTATATAATCGAAAAAGGGAACTTAAAACAGACGCTTGTAGTAAGAAAAATAAATGGAAATAGAAAGTATACTTATTGTCAATAAAGCAAGTTTTTGTGAATTTAAAAAATAATTGTTTTTGTTTCTTCATATGCAATGATAAAGGTTTCACTAACAAGAATGGCACTCATGCATAGCTGTCAGGTTTCGTATACGGCATGTGACAATAGAATACATCATTATTACGTAACTAAATATGTTTTTTTGGAAATCTACTTTCTGTTACGACTTGATCATGTTGATTGATTAATTGCTCATCTTGGACTTATGTACAGTGGCGAATATTTCATTCATGTTCGGGAAGCGAACTAGAACAAACTAATCATAAATACAATAGGTATATGTTTTGTAATCAGGGAAGATCCAGGTGAATGTTGGAACATTTGGACTTTCAATTGAATATGAGGGTATCTTTTAAGTTAGCCTTGCATTGCTCATTGGCACTCATACCACATCATCTTATATCTAATTAAAAACTCCCAAAGAGTCAGTGTTGCAAGGGGTTTTCAACGGATAGAAATCATGGCAATGTTCTCACACGAACCATAGAATTTTACTGTTACTTTGCAATTATTATAAAGGAATAGGATAACACAGTTACTCTTCCAAATTAGGTTATATTTATACTATTCTTATATAAACCTCCTTACTCTACCAGAAGTTTATGAAATCCATATATATACTGTTATATACGGAAATTTAATGCAAAGTTAATTGCAACTAATAAATACATCTAGAATGAATTCCAATGGGGACTAACTGTGCACCTCGGGAGCCTCTGGCCTTTGTTAGTCTTGTATTATTTTAATTTTAGTTTCTTGTGTACAATTTGGAAATTAGTATGGCGTTCATTATCACTGAACTAGTATATATTTGTTTAGGGGCCAGCTGAAGGACGCCTCCGGGTGCGGGGATTTCTCGCTACATTGAAGACCTGTTGGTGACCTTCTGCTGTTGTTTTTTCTATGGTCGGGTTGTTGTCTCTTTGACACATTCCCCATTTCCGTTCTCAATTTTATCATTATAAAAAACAAGGAGATGGTTTGATTTTCAATGAGACAACTATCCACCTACGTTTAAATAAAGTAGATGTAAGAATTAAAGGCAAATGCACAGCATTCTACAATGACTAAAAAGGCAACAACATGAAAAATATGAAACAATTCAATTGAGAAAACTAATGGTCTTATTTATAACATACAATTTGCCACGGATTTACGATGAGTGTCATTAGTATTTGATTTATACATTGCTTTGTGCTCAACGTTCAGTTGAAATATTTTTATGCATAATCTGGATAAACCAACTACATACGATGAACTACAAGCTTCTCCGGGTTTGAACAGGCACACAAAGAACTGATCCATTGTAAAAATGGAACGGTGATGTAAGCATAGATGGGGTAATTGAAAATGTTATGGTAATTAAGTGTAATGCATTACAACTTTCAATGTAATTGAATGTAATGTGTAATTGAGCTAACACTTAGTGCTGGTATTTATGTGCTAGTCCATACAACATACATTTTAATAACTGTAATTTGTATATGCTAGTCGTCTATTCATAATGAAAATATCATACCCCCATCCCTTAAACTTACTATTTTTATGTTGTTAAATTGAATTATAACAATATAAAATATACCGATAACAAAAAAATCAAAACAAACAAAACAAAAACCAAGAATTTTATCTACAAAATCTTAGTAACATCAAAGTTTTTTTTATGTCTTATATAAGAACATCCATGCAGAGTCCATATTTTGAATAAGAAATATGTTTCATTTTCGCATGCAAGGGCGTCCACTCTGACATTTATGACAAAGATCACTGCGGTGGGGTTTGTTTGGATCGGTATGACGTTCTTCCTTTTCCTCCCTTGAACAAGTACAATCGCTCTGACCACAAATCGAGCATTTCAGCTTTTCAAGTCGGTAAGGGTTACAAGCTTTCTTACACTTTTTGCAATCCTGTTTATAGTATACCTGAAAAGGTAAAACGTTTAGAAATAATAAAAGGTACTTATGGATAATTTTGTACACATAATATATATAATACATGTACTTAAAAAATTACGAGAAACTGCAACAAGATTTGAAATTTTCTACCGTTTGAATAGCAAATAAAGTGCTTCGCTGAGCGCAGCCTAATACGTATATAATTTAAATATATCAGATACCGAAAATTTGTGTTCAGAAATGCAGAAGAATACCACGAGAGATGACCATTATATAACAACAAATCAAATTATACTAATAACAAATGATTATATGACTTCAATATAATAATTATTACGTTTAGGTAGATTTTCCTGTTATTCATCATCGAAACAGGAACTAATATCAGAAAAAAATATCTATGTATCTTGACTTTACTTTCGGATAAAGAGATAAGATTTTTTTCTGAGACAAGTGCCTGAAATCATCCACCAGAAATTGCGGTCAACCGAATTGCAGTTCTTCAGTTCTTTGATTTGTTTTGATATTTCTATGATTTAAATCCAATATCTATATACCTCTAATTAATTAAGTTATTATAAAATGAAAGAACTATAGTTTTGAAAAGACGTCAGTGCTCATGGTAACTTTTTAACGAACAAACGCCAATATTCATTTCATATCCGATATAAATATGTATTTTAACAAGCAATTCTGTGAGTATTGCATGGCAATACATATAGATCCATATAGTCTCCTACCGGTTAATTTTATTGTAATGGCACGAAATTCTAACTTGATCGATAACTTGCCATGGTGTAAACTACATAAAATAACAAATAAACCTACTATTAAATTCTTCTAACAATTTACTACAGAAAAGGAAAAAAATCCAAAATGTCATTGTCTTTTACAAATCTTTAAAAAAAAAATGAGTTATTGCCCTTCGAACAGAAATCTAGTAGTAAATAAGTATTCAATCAGAAATAAAATTATTGGGAAAGGGCTTTAATTGAATAAGGATAAAAGCTTAAATCGTGAAAATCGAACTTGACCTGAAACTTGTCATGATAAAACAATACACCAAATATCAAATCAATATCAAGCATGAAGAAAAAAAGTCTGGAGAACTGATTTGCCGGACAGACGGAGAGAATGCAAACCTTAAGTCCCCTTCGACTTAGTCGGTAGGGTACTTATTCTTCGGTAGGGACTTATTAGATTGAAGAAAATCCCGATCACAATTTAATGCAATTGTATGTATTACCAATATATATTCTATATTAACGATTAAGAAAAATAACAAAAATATTCAACTCCCAGGAAAGTTAAAATCGGAAAGTCACTTATCAAATGGCAAAATCAAAAGCTCTAACACATCAAACGAATGGAAAACTGTCATATTTCTGACTTGGTACAGTCGTTTCCTTAAGCACCGGTCACAACAGATCGTACGAATTTTTGTCGTGGAATATCTATAAAATAGTTGTCGTGGCACTGTCGTGCAAAATGTCACTCGCGCGTTTGACTCCGATCTACTGGTATATAAAAAAGGCCCGATATATTGCGTGCCATTTGCCATTTGCTTTCAATATTTTTTAGTGTTATTATAAGTTTGATCCAAGTAAACGACGTTTTTCGTATTAGTTTATATCATAAATTGTTCAGCGAATTTAAACCAGGATGCCCCCGAAAAGAAAAATTATCAAAAGAAAGGTGGTAGCAGTAAACGTGGATGATGTTGATCAGACGGAGGACCCCTACCACAAGCTGAGGCATATGAAGATTCGGAAACTACTTGAGACGTCAACGGGGGGTCGGGGACGAAAAATGTTGCACGACGAACGTACAACTGTCGTACGACAGACAATCAATGTTGTGCGAACATCGCATAAAATTTTGTATTCGTGAGACAATCGTGCGACTGTATCACGAGTGTCTTTCGACAGTCGTGAGATTGTCGTACGACAGTCGTACGATTGTTAAATATTAAAATGGTTTATTTTGGTACCCACAACAATTTGTTTATCGCGCGACAGTCGCACGGCTGTGGTAAGACACTCTCACGACAGCCACAAGACAGTGACACGACAAAAATCGTAGAGCAAAAAAGGTGCATGTCCAATTTTCGTCCCACGACACACAACAGCGCCACGATGCTCAAAATATCGTGCGACTGTCGTACGAAGATCACAGATGACCCATGATTTGACAAAAATTCTTGTCGTGGCGCTGTATAGATGTGTCGGGGGATCGTTGTGACCAGTGCGTAAATTACGTAGAAAAGGATGGCTTAAATCTGTTTTGTTTTAGCTAGCTAAACCTCTTACTTGTACAGTTGCACGCAATTCCTTTATATTTCCAACAAAGCCTACCGATGTCGAATAGCTAAATGAATGAATGACCACAGTCGAGTGTTTCAAAATATTTATTTTGAACAAGATTTCGACCGTTAGCAAAATTGATAGATACTTTTGAGAAAACAGATCTAGATACAATTCAGGAGGGCATGCAACCCCTAAAATCGAAAAATAAAACACTGAAAAGAAACGGACTAACGGACTAACCTCAAATCATGAATCCGATCCTTCTTTAGATATATAAGGACTTTAGAAAAATCCACACATTTCATCTTTTGTGTTTACATCTTTTACATATCTAACTTTTATCTGTATGAAGTTTACTTACACGGTCAGTTCCCTGTACGCAGAAAACGTATGCACTTTCCCAGTGTGCTCGACAAATAGGACATCGGAAAAATCCATATCTACGTTCTGTCCTAGGCATTCTGCGAATTCTTTCTTCTAGTTAGGCGAGGTTTGTGTTAATATACACATATTACACATGCATGTGGTGAAATAAGATAGGAACCCGGAATAGATCATACACATGTCATACGTAAAAACGAAAAATCCAAAGTTTAAGGCTTTTTTTTCTGAAAATCTAATTTCGGTCTCAATCTTAAAATCGCATTCTGCTTATCCCTCCCTCTAGTAAGGCGAGGATTGTGTTAATAAAAACCTATCAATAGCTCACGCGCATGCCTTTGGGGAAAATAAGATAGGAATAGATAAAACGTAAAAACAAATAATCCAAAGTTCAGTTTTATTTCAGAAAATCTACTTTCGGTTTCATTCTTAAAATCCCAGTAAACGCTTCGATCGATAAATATTGTTTAACAAATATAATGTTTTAGTTCTAACAGAAACTGAAAAACTTGTCATCATAAGAACTCGACAAACTAAATTCTATCAACAGATTTTTAAGCGACGTAAAGTTACACTAAAAATAAGTACCGATTATCAGGTTAACTGCGTGTTGATATCGTAAAATATCAGCTGCGAGACATAATATGAAGCTTTTTGTCGAGTGAGCGTAGCGAACGAGATCAAAAAGCCTTCATATAATGTCAAGCATGACCCAATTTTTGTAAAAGTGTAATTTCATCCCCTACTTGCTATTTCAGGCATAAATCATATATGATATTGATTCATTGGATGACTCTATTTAATTGATTTTCAACATGTTAAGATTAACCGAGTTTAATTTTAATTGAATAAAATTTGACAATGTCTATAGTAATCATATAGCTATTTTTGTTACTGCCTACATGCACATGCGTGTTATATGTTTCAAAACAAGACTATCAAACTGAAAAACACCTCCCCGGCAAAAATACCTCCTGGAAGACCAGTCTTGGTATTAATCGATGGGTAACAATATTCCATTGATAGTAACTCGATATCTTATACTTCTGGTGTTTTTTGTCACAGACTAAGGAAATAAATAACTGGATTATACGGTAACAGCAAAAGACCCAAGAGTCGGCTGTTCGGTCATATAACTTATTTGTAGATATTATCTTGTTGATCAATTTTGCTTATTTCAGTTATTTTATCTCTTTTACCTTTCAGGATTAGGCAAACGCGTAAACAATCAGAAAAATCACCATTAAAGGTCAATAACTCGAATAAGGAGTCGTCGGCTTATTTGTACATGTGTTGTCCTTTTTTTAAGTATCTATATATCTTTTATAGTATTTATGCCCCACCTACGATAGTAAAAGGGCATTATGTTTTCTGGTCTGTGCATCCGTTCGTTCGTCCGTTCGTTCGTCCCGCTTCAGGTTAAAGTTTTTGGTCGAGGTAGTTTTTGATGAAGTTGAAGTCCAATCAATTTGAAACTTAGTACACATGTTCCCTATGATATGATCTTTCTAATTTTAATGTCAAATTAAAGTATTGACCCCAATTTCATGGTCAACTGAACAAAGAAGAAGATAGTGTGAAGCTCAGGTTAAAGTTTTTGGTCAAGGTAGTTTTTGATGAAGTTGAAGTCCAATCAACTTGAAAGTTAGTACACATGTTAACTATGATATGATTTTAATTCCAAATTAAAGTATTGACCCCAATTTCACGGTCCAGTGAACATGTAAAATGATAGTGCGAGTGGGGCATCCGTGTACTATGGACACATTCTTGTTATGATATATGTCTTACAGTATTAGGTACCTGACCTGGTTAGTAAAATATTTACAATTGTATTAGCACGATCAGGCAAAAACAGTATTCAACAAAGGTGTAATCTATGATTTAATCAAATAAACTTAAATAAATATTAACAAATAAATCAAAAACACAATGTTATGATATTGTAATTATTATGTTATTTATGTTGGCCTAATTTGTGTTGTATGGCCTGATACATGTAGTTGTTTACCAAATAATCTTATAACTGTGCAGTTTAGGAATCACTGGAACATTCACAGAATGATTGGAACTTTCTAGAATGATCCTTATAAACGATGCGTAATTTAAACTTCTACGTTATTCCAGAAACTTCCGTTGTAACTTTCCAGGATTTTCCACAATGTTCCATTATAGAGTGTTCTAGAATTTTCCATGACAACACTATATATACAGACACTAAAGTTAAACTCTGATAATTAAACTTGGACATAGACATTGATAGACATTAGTATTCACAGCATTTGGATTGACACTTTTATTCTACAAACAACATCATACTGGATTGTGACCTTAGTAGTGAACATAATATTCAGATTGGATTCCGAAAGATTTCCGGATACAGATAAAGATAACAGATTGGACTCATATTTTGACAGTTAAGTTAACAGTAATATTTGTGTAATACCTTTTGTAAACTTTTGTATAATAAATATTGTTAAATTTTACTATTGATTTGTGTCTTTTGTTGGCTACAATTTAAAGGCGATTTCTGGCCGTAACAACAATAATAACTAGAGTGAGGTTCTTCAAAACGAAGAATACAGCTTCTTTCGGCATATTTATTTCCGTGTGTACACGCAAGGACGTATATACATCCTTTGTACAATAATATAGAAGTTACGTTTGCTTATTCGCTGGGTGCATATAATACACCATGACACCAATCATATCTCTGTTTTCGATATTCTCATATATGAGGTTATACATAAATAAAAGACTGATTAATAGGTATTTACATTAGGCAATGAAGAAGGAATGATTCACCTAGCGAACAAACAAACTTAAATTTCAAGAATAAATTACAAACTCAAAACGATAAGCTATAAAACAAGTTCACGTAAAATCATTCCTTTTCAATTAAGTTTCCAACCATCTTCTCCAACTGTCAAACTACGTATCCAGAAAAAGAAATTATAAAGTTCCATTTTAGTCCATGCAAGGGCTTCCACTCTGACATTTATGACAAAGATCACTGCGGTGGGGCTTGTTTGGATCGGTATGACGTTCTGCCTTTTCCGCCCGGGAACAAACACAGACGCTCTGACCACACTTGGAGCATTTCAGCTTTTCAACTTTGTAAGGGCTGCAGGCTGTATTACACTTTTTGCAATCTTGTTCGTAGTATTCCTGGAATTAGATGAATGTAAATTAACCCACGTGATTTAGATTTGCTGTTCACATACTTTAATATAATAAACAGTTTACCCACATATATGTATTATAAAGCAATCATTTGAACCACCAGCTTGAAGTAAAAACACTTAAAAAAGGTCGGAAATAGTTATCTGATCACAGTATTCAAAGCATGTCCCGACTGATACAGTCGTCTAAAAACCCACTAAATAATACTGAGAAAAACTAAAATGAAGTACATGCATGTATATGACTTATATGCAACCATTTGAGTCCCAATATGATATGTAACTATCCCGTTTGGGTCATAACAAATAATTTTCTATATGAGTTCACGTACGAAGTATGTCGATACCGAGATAGGACATATATATAAAACACTATGAAAACCCTATAATCAGTTCAATATATATATATTTGGTAAGAATGCCGGGATAAAAACAGAACATTGGCATGCGTAGGTGCCCACTGACTGCCTAAGAGGGGACCTATTTCTCTATATAATCAATCAATTTTTCCCCACACAAAAGGGGGTGGGGAGGGGTGGGGGTTGAATCCGCCTCTGTAACCATATAAGGCAAAATGACCGGAAAAAAAACAACGAACATTGTGTACTATTCATGCAAGGTCATGTTAAATGTCAATAACAAATGTTACCCTAACAAAAATATCAATCCGTACACATCAAATGGATTTACTGTAAAAAAAACAAAAAAAAACAACAAAAGTATTCTGAGAAAAAACATGACATTCGTCGGAGTAAGAACAACTGTAACTGTGGTTATGTTTTGATTCGAGTGTCACTGATGTAAACGAAAACCAAACTGAACAAAAATATTAGTTTGGTATCTTTAGAAACTTCAGTGTAACTGTTCTGTGTCAGTCTTTGAATAACAACAGTGATGTTTGTTCCATATTCAGCGGTATAAAAAAGTTCTATAATCCAAAGTACACATTAAGTTAATTAACCTATTGCTCACGATTTATATAAAAGGTTAACGAATGTCCACAGAAGTGAATTGTAAAAAATCGTAAATGAAAATGATTAATATTAAAACCCAACCAAAATATTCTATTTGTGGTAAAAAAAAAACGTAGATAAAATTGAGAATGGAAATGGGGAATATGTCAAAAGGACAACAACCCGACCAAAGATAATATCTACATTTTCTCACTCTGAATTTTACTTACACCGTCACTCCACTGACTGACACAAAACACATAGGCACTTTCCCACTGTGCTCTACAGTTCGTACATCTAAAAAATCCATATCTACGTCCTGTCCCAGGCATTATGCTTATTCTTCCTTCTAGTTAGACGAGCTTTGTGCGGACATATATGATAGATATTAATAGATTTTGCGCATAACAAAATGTATATTATTACATAATTTTAAGTTTAGATATATTTTGTAAATCTACTTTCTGTTTCAATTCAAAAACCACACAGTGAACGCTTCAACCGATAAATATTCTTTTCTCATGAACGTAATTACAATTTATATCAATATTTGTATACCCTTTTCTATCATTACTTTGCATTTTACACAAAGGAACAAAACTGGTTTAATTCGATTATGCTGTTTATGTGCATGTACCGCAAATCAGGAATCTTGTCCTTATGTTTATTTTTTTCTTAAGTTTATTCTATTTTTTTCTAGGGTTCAAGTCTGTAGCGTTTGTGTTTCAGTTTAATTGTTTCATATGTTTGAAGATGGGGCTTTTTATAGCCGATTATGGTATTGTTTTTTTCTCATTGTTAAAGGCTTTACGATTGCATGTATATAATTACTCACATCCACTTAATTTGATATTTGGTGGATTGTTGTCTCATTGACAATCATACAAAAAGTCCTTGGCTTATCTTTACAGTTAAATGATCTTATAAATTACCACTTAAAGTAACAAAAAGAATTCCATTATTTGACAACAGCTTGTTTTCCTGGCTCAACGCACTTGTTTAAAAAAAACATAGCCCTTTGAACACTTCAAGGAGTACAGCGTGTTTTGAAGACATTTTCCTGTGTTTAGGATTTGAACACAATTCCAAGTTTGATTCAAATTAAAGGTTTCTATGAGTCTGCATCGCTCTTCTGTCAGACGCATGCCAATTTTGATTATTAGTTTCATCTTTGTTTCAATCGTTATGTTTGCGTTTTTGAAGATTTCATTTAGTCAGTTGATTTTGTTTCTGTGTTCTCTCTACCTACTATAGTTTCGACAAGAAGTCAGTAATTGCTTAACGAATTTGTTGTTTATTTCAGTTGTAGATCTTATATTTCTTTAGACTGCGGCTGTAACATTTTTTCGTTGTCTATGATAGCTTTCAAGAAAATTGTCAAAAATACAGAATCCTGAGCTGAGAAACTTGAAGAATCTCTATACATTGAAGGCTATTAATCCTTTTTTCCTTGTCCATTATTATTGCTGTTTACACTAGGTTTCGGACCACCTTCAATTTAGACTGTCTAGATAATTTGAAGTACATATCTTATCTGTTGAAAATGGTTTTAAAAATGTCAAAAAACGTAAAATATGTGTAAAAATTGTCATTCAGTAATTCAGTTTTTGATTGGGTTCGTGTTGCAAATTCCTGAAGTTTGCCCTATCATGTTAAATTTTTTCTGTCTTTATCTTTTTTTAAATCATGTCGTTGCCAGTATCTTTTCGACTTATGAGTTGTAATGTCCCTTTGATCACAGTCATAACTTAAATAAATTCTTCCGAAGTGTTAATGTCGGCGAGACAGTTTTGTTTGGTTGTGTAAATGAGATACACCAGTAGACACAAGGTCAACCGACGAAAAACGATGTCATCTAAGAATTCCGTTGAATTATTTTTTTGTCTACAAAAGAAATTTCATAATGATGTGTATATTTTTATAGCGGCAAGCTCCAAAAAGAAATGAGAAACTCTTACTGGCAATATATAGAAAATATGATCTTTGATATTGAATTAAAGGAACCAGACCAACCATGCTTCAAAAATACACCCAATAAGCTATATTCCTATATTAAAAGCCAGAAAAATGAAAATACAGGCATAGCTCCTTTAAGAAGTGAAGGTACATTGCACTCAAATCCATCTGAGTAAGCGAACATACTGAACAAACAATTTCAGTCTGCTAAATTACATCTGAAGCAAATACTGACATTCCAGATAAAGGTCCTAGTATTCATCCCAAAATGACAACCATAACAATATCTAGGGATATGGTGTTTATAAACTTCTCAAAAACATAAACCCTAATAAAGCCACTGGTCCTGATACCATCGCAGGCAAAGTACTCAAACAATACATTGAGATATGTACAGACATCCTCACATTAATATTCACCAGATAATTAGAAACAGGAAAAGTACAATCTGACTGGAACCATGCAAACGTCACACCTGTATTCAAAAAAGGGGATAAACATAACCCAGGTAACTACAGACCTATATCCTTAACATGCATAGCTTGCAAATTACTTGAACACATCTTTGCAAGCAGCATGATGCAACATCTCGAAACCAATACACACTGTATGAATTACAACATGGATTTAGGGCAAAGCGATCATGTGAGTCTCAAGTTATCTCACTGATGCATGAATTATTCGAAAACAACGACAAAAACATACAAACAGATCTCATAATCATGGATTTTGCCAAAGCTTTTGACAAGGTACCACACAAAAGATTACTACATGAAATGAAATACTTGGCATATCAGATCAAATCATAAACTGGGTTGGATCCTTTCTGTCAAACATAACTCTAACAGTACTTTTAGAAAACATGTCGTCTTCAAAAATACTAGTCACTTCAGGTGTGCCACAGGGCACGGTGCTAGGACCTATACTCTTCCTTATTTACATTAATGACCTTCCAGAATACATCAAACATAGCAAAATCAGACTCTTCGCAGATGGCAGTATAATTTACAGTCAAATTAAATCTCAAAACGACTACCTCAAGCTTCAAGAAGATATAGAAGCCGCCATACAATGGGAGCAAGACTGGCTCATGTCTTTCCACCCATTCAAATGCAACATAATGAACAAAACAACAAAGAGAACTCCCATCCACTTCTACTACAACATGTATGGGCACATATCAGAATCAGTAAAACATGCTAGATATTTAGGTATCACGATTTCTTCAGATTTAAAATGGAACACCCACATTCAACAAACAGCCGCCAAAGCAAACAAATCTTTATGTTTTATCAGAAGAAATCTCAAAGTCCAGTCACAAAAAATAAAAGAAAGAGCATACCAAACCATCATAAGACCCAAATTAGATTACTGCTGTACTGTATGGGACCCCTATACAAGCGAAACGTGACATACGATCATTAGAAAAAGTACAGAGACTAGCGGAAAGGTACGCATGTAACAGACATCACTACACCAGCAGTGTGTCTGAGATGTTAGACACGTACCGTGAAATGGCAAACATTACAAGAACGCCGGCTTAGAAAAAGACTAATAATGTTTCACAAAATTACAAACGAAAATATTGCAATTCCTTCGCAAAATTTATTACAAAAGAGTCAGTCCATCACAAGATCCACCAACAAAGATGCTTACAGACAAATCCAATGTAACAAGGGCAGCTACAAATTTTCTTTCTTTTTCCAAACAATTAAAGACTGGAACAAACTATCCTCAGTCATAACAAAAAACACTACCACAGAAACCTTCAAGGGTGCACTCACGCACGAAGTGTTCCTTGATACATATCCACACCTGAAGTAATGAGGGCAACCATGTTTTTATCTTAAATTAAAAAATAAAAATAAAAAATCTAATATCGAAAAATCTAAATAAAAACGAAAAATAAAAAAAAAAAAAAAAAAAAATGTAAAAATTAATATTAAAACAAATATATACAAAAATATGGTAACTATATTTATAAATACATAAATTTGGAAAAAAATTACCAGGCATGCACCGAAAAGTAAACATCAGTATGTTGATGGTTTTCTGAAACTAAAGAAGAAGAGCAACCCAGAAAGCTTCTTACCACATAAATTCTTGACGGGATCTTGTAAGCTTAATTTTGGTATTATCTTATAGTTCCGGAAAATCAAGTTTCACGGTACTTGTTAAAAGTTATTACATTTTATCTTTATCTCTCTAGCTCTTGATATGAATCTAATTTCTATATTAGAATGAAGAAGAAAAAATACATTGAACGAAAAATTTGTATACATATTTTTGTTTCGAAACCACCTGCAATAACTCGTTTGAGTTGACAATATTCATTCTAAATTATTTTAAACCATAGAATAAGGTAGAAAATATGAATAATGCAGGTAAAAAACTTTCATATATACACAAATTAACATAGAGCAGTTTTATTTTAGTTTTTCTTATTTGTAACTGGTCCAAATAATTATGACGTCTGGCAAGGCTATTTTAATTTTTAATAGGAAGGTGTCCCAGAAAAATAATAAAATAGCCTTGCCAGACGTCATAATTATTTGGACTAATTTGTAACTGTGTAATGCTTTTTAATTTGACTATCTTTACATTTTATACGACAGCAAAAAAAATGTTTGCGTCGTATAATGCTATCATGTTGTCTTCCTCATCTGGGCCGTCAGCGTCGTCTGTGTCATCGTCCTAAGACGCATGGTTTCCCGGGAATAACTGTAGTATAAGTAAATTAATAGAAATAAATAAAACTTTAACACAATGTTCATAATCACAAAAGGAAGGTTTGGATTGATTTTAGGGGTTATGGTTCCAAAGATTTAGGGGTGGGGTATAATTTTTCTCATTTCATCTTCATTTTTTTGTTGTTGAGGGGATTAATATCCAACAGCTTAGTGTATTGCTCAAAGGCAAAAAAAAATTGTAAGTTCATTAGACCACATTCATTCTGTGTCAGAAACCTATGCTGTGTCAACTATTTACAATCCAAATTAAGAGCTGTATCAAGCTTGAATGTTGTGTCCATACTTGCCCCAACTGTTCAGGGTTCAACCTCTGCGGTTGTATAAAGCTTCGCCCTGCGGAGCATCTAGTTTTATCATAGATTTCATTACTAATATACCAACAATTGTTTTGGAATTGAATTTAAGTTCATTTTATATAGCTATATGTATATTTCTAATCAAAATACGACCCAAACAATTATGAATTAATGTAAAGACTATTTTAGCATTGCTTTAGAAGTAAGAGTGCGAAAATTAAAACACCCCAAGAGTCATTATACACTCAAGAAGAGTCCGACTCTGTATTGAAGGAAGAAGAAGAAAGGCCAAGTTCTTTGGGGTAATACTTATGCAATTTTTTTTTCAATAATTAATTTAGTGGTAGGTTTTGTGTTCCAGTACAATGAATTTTTAACCGGTAGGGTACTATGTATTGCCATGCAAGACTCACAGAATGCTTGTTTTGAATAATTAACACACCTAACTGATAGGAAAACAGTTGAAGTAACATGTACATGTATGTATTTTGAAAACAAACTTTGAAAGTTGTTGTATGATTAATTACAGCTCCCAAGCCCCAAAGACAGCCAAGAGAAAACAGGAGAAATAGAGCAGCAATGGCTGAAGGTATGAAGAGAATTAAATGTAAATGTATGACAGTGATATTATTAGAAATGAACATACATGAGAAACTTTTATTAATAACATTGCAGTCAATATTGCAAAATGATTTGTCATCAAAACACTTGTTAGAGAATTCCTGAAATGAGATTTTGTCTGAGGCTCTAGTTTCCTATGTTTTGTAGAAAGTTTGTCTTCTGTCTTTATTATGTGTTTTGCCATGGTAATGTTAGTTTTTCTTTGACTAATGACTCTGATTGTCCCTTTAGTATTTTATTCCTCTTTTTTTTTCCATTTGAAACTATATCACACAAATAAAACAAAACTGACAGCCATACAATAGTGAATTAAAAAGTATGATGCTATCCACACAAGTCTGACTAGTTTATTATGATTAATATGACTAATTTATTATGGTTATTATGACTAGTTTATTATGGTCAATATGACTAATTTATTATGGTTAATATGACTAATTTATTATGGTTAATATGAGATTAACATTCTTTTGTAACATATTTGGCAGCAGATTTTAAGTTATTTAATGTTTCCCTTTTTTATTAACCAACAAGACACTAGCAAAACAAAACACATGATTTGAAATAATCACGAACACTAGAAATATCCAGTATAATGATTGAATAACACTTCACTTTGTCTGCGTTTACTTTACAATTTTTTTCCACAGGCACTTGTTTCTATCCATAGGAAGGTCGACTATCCATATAAATAGAAGCTTTTTTATATGGATAGTAGACCTTCCTATGAATAGAAACAAGTGCCTGTGTGTTTTTCTCTGGGTTAAAACCTGCCCTATCACTTAGTTATGTATTCTTTATATAGTGCTTGTTGACATTATATTTACAAGAAGATTCAAAACATCTGAACATTCTGAAGTATTTGACAAAGATAATTTCTGTGTAAAATTTGTCGCTTCTTATAATTTATTGTTTATTAATAATCCTTTGTCACACACTGCAGATCAAGATTCTGGAGCAGCTTCTAACATAATACCAGGTACAATTCCGGAACCAGTTTTGAAGGCACCCAATAGTATTCAGGATACAAGTATTGTTGATATTGATGGAGGAGCTCTTGAAGGGGTAAGTGTTCTGTCCTGATATTGATGGAGGAGCTCTTGAAGGGGTAAGTGTTCTGTCCTGATATTGATGGAGGAGCTCTTGAAGGGGTAAGTGTTCTGTCCTGATATTGATGGAGGAGCTCTTGAAGGGGTAAGTGTTCTGTCCTGATATTGATGGAGGAGCTCTTGAAGGGGTAAGTGTTCTGTCCTGATATTGATGGAGGAGCTCTTGAAGGGGTAAGTGTTCTGTCCTGATATTGATGGAGGAGCTCTTGAAGGGGTAAGTGTTCTGTCCTGATATTGATGGAGGAGCTCTTGAAGGGGTAAGTGTTCTGTCCTGATATTACTTTTCATATTGGAGGACAGGTGCTCATTTCATGTTGCCACAAATTTGCTTACTTCCTTACATGTTGATCATTTGGTTTCCACACAATAAACATGATAAACAGTTTAGTATAATTAGTCTTTATAAACCATGCATAATAGTAGAATGTTCATACTGGCTGTACTTTAATCCGTTGGCATTATAGGACTTATTATTTTGGATAATAAGAAATTTCATTGTTACATGACATGCATGAGGGTATAATTATTTTCTCTAACTACATCTGGGTCTGTCCTTGTTCTTTAATGCCCTTCTCACCAGGTGGTATTGCAGCAAGTAAATGAATACCACTTGATTAAAATGCCATTTGTTTTAGCATTATAAGTAGTACTCATATTTTCAGATAAATATTCCATTGAAAGTAAAAGAATTAACATATTACTAGTTCTGAATACTTGTATTGATTAAAATATATATAGGGAGAAACATATTATCTCAAGGTTGTAAGCTGTTGACAAGGGATAAATCAACACATTGACAGTTTTAGTAACATGTGTAGCAGAAGCATTAAAGCAATTTTTAAAACTATTGTTTAAGTTACTGAAATATGTTGAATGGAAATTGCATTATTTTTTCAACTACTTTTACTGATGGAATTGTATTTGTGTAATTGTAGGGTGGTCAAGTCTTAAGAAATACTGTTTCATTTAGTTGTTTATTACATAGACCTGTTAGAGTATATAATGTTAGAGCTGGTAGGAGTAAACCAGGATTAAGGTAATGTTCCATATTCTTTGTGCATCATAGTATAACACAACCTGTCAACAATGCTTCACTTGGTATCCCTTTACCTACAAAATTAACATACAATGATTCTTTTGATGGAGTCTAATACATATTTATGCACCTACTGTAGCAGAGGGGGCATTAAGTTTTACCCTTGTTCAAGTTGTTTGTCTGTACGTCCCTATTCAGTTCTATTATTTAGTATGCCTCAACCAAATGTTATGAAACTTATACACAATGCTTACTACCACAAAACACAGACAAAAAACGAATTTGGGTATCGTTACTTTTGCTATTCTTGAGTTATGTCCCTTTATAATCCTATATGCAAGCTGAGGCATCATCTGTGTCCATTGGACATATTCCTTATTTATTTAAATTGTTATGCAAAGATGGTCAAATGTTATTTATGTCAAAAGGAAACATAACAATCTTCCATTTCTTTTCAAGGTTTATCTACATTCATAAAAAAACATTTAACTTTGGTTTAGCAGGTAAATCAACTGACTTATTTTAAATTTGGCAAAATAAAATATTGAGTAATGTTTTTAATTTTTTTCTCTGTATGTATCTTCAGGCCTCAACATTTAACTGGTATAATGTTAACCAGAGATGTTTGTCAAGGTAGACTGGAAGGAGGGAGCGTTGGCTCAACAGAAATTCAATTTCATCCTGGAAATATTCAACATGGAGACTATACAGCAGACACAGGTACTGCAGGGTAGGTTCTAGTTAAACACGAAAGACTTAAAATAACAAGGTGACCTTTCTCTGTAAGCAAATATATATTGGTTGGTTGATTTATGGGTGAATGTTTAACTCAGGGATCCATTAACCATATACATCTTGAGAATATTTTACTTTTTAAATGATTATGAAATTAAGACAAAAATACAATTTTTCCTTAATTCAGGAAATTGGTACTCGCAAAAATAAATTTGTCAAAAGACCGTTTTCTAAAATTGTAATGATTATTCTTCCATTATTGTCCTTTGTTCAACAATAGCAATAAGAAATGCACACAACTGTTTCTGAATTTTTAGCAACCAAAAAGTAAATTGCCAATTCTGCTTCAAAGAATATTCAAATAAATACAACAATAACATAACATACATGTATTAAACTAACAATGTCTACCACGAACCAAATTATTAGAAGAAATTATGGATAAAAAACAACATGAAATATAGTTTTACACTAAACTATTCTGGAAACACATTTTAATGTCTAAGTACTGGAATTCCATCCACTGAATCTTTGTGTTATATTGGTTTCTGAGAGCCTGTAGTTAGATGGATTACTGGAAAACAAAATGCTTTGTAATGTTCTCTTTTTTCAGGAGTATTTGTCTTTTATTGCAAGTAGCTATTCCATGTCTGGTTTATGCTGACGGTCCTACAAATCTGACATTAAAAGGAGGAACCAATGCAGACATGGCGCCACAGTTAGATCACATGACTATGGTATTTAGACCTATTGCAGAAAAATTTGGAATGAAATTTGACTGCAGAGTTATCAGGAGGTATGGCTGTTGTTATAATTCTTCAACTGTTGATTAATTGATTTTGTAACACTTTAAGGTCTACTTGCATCTCGTTTGTAATATATATTAAAAAAAAAAGACGATGGGTTATGATTGCCAATAAGACAAATATCCACCAAATTTCAAATGAAGTGGATGTAAGCAATTATAGGTAGTCCTACTGCCTTTATCATACCATATTGTCGGCTTTAAAGGGCCCCAACATGAAAATATGAAACAATTCAATTGAGAAAACTAACAGCCTAATTTGTAACAAAACAAGTAATAAAAAACAGATATGACAGACATGAATCATTAGTGTACTTTTATTAAGTATTAAGTATTAATGTTAATGTTATCACTAATCGTTATGTCCCAGTTTTTGTTTGTTGTGCTTTTAACTTTTAATGTTAAAGTAGCATTATTCATGTATTACCACTTTGTGTTTCGTAAAATCTACGAAAAATGGTATCCCACATAAAATACACTTTATTGCGATTTGTTCCCCCATATAAATGGACATCATAAAGGTTCCTGTAAAATCATTGACATCACAAAGGTTCCTGTAAAATCATAGACATCACAATAGAAAATGTGTGACGCCACAAAGGAAAATTGAGTGTTGTATGATGTCAATAGGTCAAGTGACACAGATTCCCAAAAGGGGATAAGGTCTATAAGGAAACCACAGTCGACTATATACCAAATTGAGTTGAAAAATGTTTTATAAATAACATAAGAGCTGACTGACAATGTCTAAACACTTGTTCGACAGATGTAGATGTAAAGTAGCTACAGGCTTCTATATCAGTTCAAAATAAACATATTTTCTAGTTTCTGGATATTTGTTTTAGACTAAGATGCAATGATTTTTATTTTATCATATAGAGGGTATTATCCTAAAGGTGGTGGAGAAGTCGTGGTCACATGTCATCCAACCAAACAATTATCAGCTGTTACTATGACAGACAGAGGGGATATCAAACAAATCTATGGTTTATCATTTGTAGCTGGAGTTCTTCCTGTCAGGGTAAATAATGTAACAGTGTTATTTAAATAGCTTACATATGACAGTTTCTTAAAATTGGTTGATGTACTTACTTTGAATATTATTTACTTGAAAATATGTAGTAGCCTTCTGTTCAAATATCTTTTAAGTAACTTGATTACTTTCAACATAAAATAGAATAGAATAGAAAATATTATTTTAAGTCGGGGTTACATGAACATTACAAACATAAGCTCTATAGATCTTCTTGCCGACATGGATCTTGTGCTGCATTAACTTGCAATAAACCACAGATTTAAATTCATTTAAAGACAGTTGGCATTTTTATTTTAATAAAACATATAATATTTTTGTAAAAATATTTGTATTTTTTAACATATGAAACACTGACCACACCTTTCGTTCAATGCTAAGAATGGTAAGCAGAATCACTTGTATAAGCTGCATAAAAAAATCAAAGTGATAATATTTGTTTCACAACCATATTTGGTGCCAAATAGAAAAAAGTGAAGTACACTTTACTGCCTTAGCATGACTAAGGTGTTAAATGATTAGTGAAAGGTTAAACAGTTGATAATTGATGTGGGATAATTTGACTGATCTGCTAATATGATGCATTCTTTTTTATTTCATTACAAGTTAAAATATTTAAAGGATTTTTTTTTTTTTTTTTTCTAGTCTTAGACAAAAAAAAGCTATACTGACAATTTCTGACCCTAACAATTTCCCCAAAAAAGCAATATTTGAACTTTGAAAGTGTTTAGTTTATTTCCTTCATTAGAGTATTTGCCTAAACATTTTATTGTACATAATATTGTACAGCTCATCCATTGTCATCAAGCCATTGTTTAATCCAATTGTTTTATGAGATTGATATGAATATTTCCATCAAATTCTTTGTGAGAAAAGCTCAAAATTATGACTATGAAACAGATCAATGTATATTTCAGGTTGCACATATTATGGCAAAAGTTGCTGAAAGTATAATACATAAAGAATATAAAGATGTGCCAGTAAATATAGATGTAGTAAAGGAAGTAGCAGCTGTAGGTACTGGTACAGGTATTGTGTTAGTATTCATTTGATAATAAAGTATTAATTTCCCTTCTGGAGCACCTGTATTTACCCCTGGTATTTGCTGGGGTAATTTTTGCTTTGTCTTTATTTTTTTATGAAGTGTTTTGTTATATTGTTGCTAGTCTTTTCGTTGCTTTTTTTTTGCCATGGTGTTGTCTGTTTTTAATGGATTTGTTCTTTTTTTGTTCCCTCTTTGGTATTATCTCTCTATTTTATATGACCAGTAAAATTTTGGTTGTTACTCTAAAATGATTATTTGGTTAATAATTTCAGACAGGCACAATAACATATGGGGGTTTTAAAGGAGAGGGGAAAGATACCAAAGGAACATGGGTTACACTAAAGACTTGAAAGTGGACCTGAAAAGACCTGAAAAGACCTGAAAATATACGACTAAAATTATTCAAATTGCAATAACTTCTTTATTATTGGATCGAATTTCTTTAAGTTGGAATTTTATTAATTGTTAATGTCCATATTTCATTAAAATTTAAATGTTTTAAATCAAAAACAAGTTTTTGATGTAAAAAGTTGGACCTGAACGGAGAAATGAAAAGACCTGAAGGGACCTGAAAATCTACGGTCGGGCTAATTCTAACTTCAATAACTTTTTTAATATTCAGTGGATATCTTTCAACTTTAGATTTTCTGAAACAAAAAAATTCAATATAATGATAATATAAAAAAAATATATGAAAAATATCGCTGGGGTGTCAAAACTCGGACCTGAAACGAAAATTAAAATCTGAATGAGTCTAAAATTCCGCCAATATTTTTTTAAAACGAAAATAATAAACATAGACGAAAAATATGGTTGTTAACTTTTCATGTTCGATGTCATTTGGTCTCTTGTGGAGATCTGTCTCATTGGGATCACACCCCATCGTCTTTGTAATTTTTATTGACGGAAGATACTAATATGATAGTTCGTGTAACAAGATATAATAGTGATAATTATTAAAAACTATATTAAACCCCAAATAAACTCCTACTAGAACAACCTGTTGATGGATAAGTTGAGATCTATAGATGATAAAAGTAAATTATTTTTTTTATAAAGGACTTAAGTCTTCATTTGTTTTTGTTGTTGTTATATGCAGAGACATGTCTCTGTTATATGTCACAAACTGTAAAGTTTATATGGCAATAAAACTTTGAATTGAATTGAATTGATAATCCAATTAAAAGATTAAAGATTAAACTGTTTATTTAGACTAATGATCCAATTATCACCTAATAATTATACAAGGTGTGAATTACAACCGGCACACGTTCATGTAATTAAATTCTAATCGACGAACACGCGTCTTTAAATCACATACGGTTTACGGGGAAGCAATACTATTATTTTCAGTTGTAAGTTTAAGACCTGCTTTAATATATATTAATGCAGTTTAAGTAATTTGAATTAGTTTGAATAATTTCAACGGGAAATCTCGTTTTTTTCATCATCAACAAGGTATTTTGTATTCGAATATGTTCCTGTATAAATATGAAGTCATTCGTTCTCTTCAATACATGAATTCAATTCAATTCAAAATATTTTATTGTTCAAATATCAAATGTACATTTAAACAAAGGGATTGGACAAAAGGCAGTGCCTATACAAATCCTTTCCCATACAAGATGGATTGAAAAACATGCATGATAGTATATAATTTTCTGATAAGTTAATAGATCATACGTTGTTGCAGTGAGTCAGGGGAGGCAATTCCCCCACTTCTTGAAGTATTTTATTGTGTATACGTATATAAATAACTATGTTAACAAAGTCAAAGCAAGACCTACTGAAGGTGGTGTCGAATTTTATACCACATTAATAAGTGTTGGTAAGGAATCAAGTAGATCATTAAGTGATTTTTTACTCGAATTCACAAACTCACTGCAACAAAGTTGTTCTATTTATATGAATAACAAGAATTGATTGGCCCTTTTTTGCAATACATAAGTAATTTAGTGTACCATCTTATTACATGACTATTAATTTCTTGATTTTTGAAAATATAATTACTAATACAAAAAATAAAATAAAATATATATAAATTTATTTGCAAAAAGATGCTAAACACAATTGGTTGTTTTTTTGTGTTAAAAGTTAGGTTTGTCTTTAATTAAGACTAAAGAGTGGTACACTGTGGTTATAAGCTGATTTCTAAACAGTATAGTATCACATAAAATATTATAAAAATCTTCCAGTTTCATGAATATATTGTTGTACATATGTAAATATCTCTGTGTTTTCATCAATATTAAAGTCTGAGCAACCCTGTAGTAGGACATCAAGATTGACATTATTAAAGTTACTTATTTTTCTAAAGAGCTCATATCTCTGATAAATGTAAGATGGACAAACATAAAAGAAATGAAAATTATCTTCTACTGGATCTCCACAGGCACATATAGAGCTGTCTGACAAATGATCACAGAAAAGATGTTGTTTTAGATCACTAGCCTCATTTCTTAATTGGCAGTGGATTATATTAACTTTATGTGAACCAGTGGAAAAGAAAACAGGACAAGGACTTATGTCCTCATTCAGTTTTCTTTTAAATCCTGTAAAGCTTAAAATATTTTTAACTTCTCCATCAAGTGAATTCCACTTTTCAAGAGTATGTGGAATAAAACTGTTCTTATAGGCTGTGGTTCGACACTGAGGAGTTTTAAATTCCCTTTTTTTCCTCAGTCCATACTGGTCATTAGTGTTTGTATACGACAAAATATCAGCAGCAATATAACTAGGAATATCTCCAGAAATAGTTTTATGAAGAAACAATAATTTGTTTTTCTGACGTCTATTCTGGAGGGAATCCCAACCTAATTCCTTATATAATTTCCATCTAGGAGTTCCCTTTCGAAGCCCAGTTACAATTCTGGCAGCAGCTTGTTGTACAGACTCAATTAGATCTGATTCTTCTTGTGTGCAGTTATCCCAAATTATGTTCCCATATTCTAAAATAGGCCTTATAAATGCAATATAAAGTCTTTCCAGAGACTGTCTATCAATCTTATGTTTTAAATATCTCATAATATTAAGACGTTTACAAGCTTTTGAATAAATATCCTGTATGTGACTAGACCATTTGGCATTAGATGATAAGGTTATACCAAGATGTTTATGTTCTGAGACATTTTCTAGAGGTGCATCATTCATGCATAATGATGTGACATCAATATTACTTTTTCTCGTAAAGTACATAGATTTGGTTTTGTCTGCATTGAAGGTTACACCCCTTTCTCCTGCCCATTGATCTAATGATTCTAGATCTTGCCCCAGGGATTCAGCTGCTGATCTCTCATCATGTACAACACAATATAGACAAGTATCATCTGCAAACAGTTTTATTTTGTTTGTAACCACATCTACTATGTCATTCACAAACAATAAAAACAGAAAAGGGCCCAAGATGGACCCTTGAGGGACTCCTGCCTTGACAGTATTCCAGTTAGAAAAAAAAACATTTATTCCAACCCTTTGTTGTCTATCAGAAAGATAACTTTTGAACCAGTTAAGCAAATTACCCTTTATTTCATATTTTCTTAACTTATATAGAAGTCCCATGTGCCATACACGATCAAATGCCTTAGACACATCGCAAAAAATAAATCTGACATCTTTCCCTTTGTCAAGATTTTTTACAATCTCATCATATAATAAAAGTAACTGATTTATAGTAGAGTCCTTGTTTCGGAACCCTGACTGTTGGTGAATACATGAATAGATTATTGTCTGAAATAAAAACAAATAGAAAAAACAATTTTGTGCGAGTTTAAATACATTTCCCCCTATGATCCATTCATGTCTTTTATTTTCCCGACAAGGTCCGAATTTTGTAACTCAACCCTTATATTTTCGATAAAATTCTTTATCATTTTAATGATATAGTGACCTTTCTCAGTATAACAAAATTCATATTTCAAGCAGATTGACTTCAAACAGTTCAAAAACTTGAATAAATCTGACCGCAGTCTTTTCAAGCAAATTTATGTTATCTAATTTTCCGTTCAGGTCCGAGTTTTCACACCCCAACGATATTTTTCATATTATTATTTGTTATTTTATCGTTTAACTGAACTTTTAGTTTCAAAAAATCTAAAGTTGAAAGATAACCATTGAATATTAAAAAAGTTATTGAAGTTAGAATTAGTCCGACCATAGATTTTCAGGTCCCTTCAGGTCTTTTCATTTCTCCGTTCAGGTCCAACTTTTAGCATCAAAAATTTGTTTTTAATTTAAAACATTTAAATTTTTATGAAATATGAATATTTACAATTAAAAAAATTCCAACTTGAAGAAATTCCATTCAATAACAAAAAAGTTATTACAATTTGAATAATTTTAGTCGTATACTTTCAGGTCTTTTCAGGTCTTTTCAGGTCCACATTCAGGTCTTTAGTGTAACCCAAGGAACATTCATTTTTAATTTGTTTTCTGAGTACTCCAGATTACTTCCCCTTAATTATAACCAGTATCATAGCATTACAAAGGCCTTTTCAAAATCATCCATACTTAATATTTGATGGTAACATTTATGGTTTTATCATGAATCCTAAACTTGTGAGCTTTGTATTATCTCAACTTTCATATAAAATGAAAGAAAAGTAAAAATGAAAAGGAAAAATTAGACTCTTACAGCATCACATGACTTTGTATACCCATTTGAAGCAGCATGTTAACACTAAATATTTTTTTTCAGCCTCGTTGCAGAAACTACAACTGGTTGCTATTTGGGAGGTACAGCTTTAGGGAAGAAAGGTAATTATCTAAATCTTTACTATGTTGGCCTTATGAGTTTTATATAATAAGAACATACAAAAAGAAGCCATAACCATTCTTGTTGATTCATTATTATTTGTTGGATACCAATTTTCATGGATTTTGCCGGTTCAGGTGAACAAATTTCCTATACACTTGAACGCAGACTTCAGCAAAACCATGAGATTAAATATCCATGAACATGTAAGTTTTCCTGAATTCCGTGAAAATTGGTAAATTGTACCCACAAAAATTGAAGAATCCACATTAGTTAAATCTAGTCATGATAAAGGTCTGTTTTTCTAACAATACCCTATTGCTTTTTCTAGAATGAAAATTGAAAATCAATTCTATTGACTTTGTATCTTTTTACCCTTTTATAAATGATAGTAATATTTAAGTTGTAACAGGTGAATGTTTATTACTTTTTTTGGCATTTTTTTTATTTGTATGATTATTCATTTATTCTTTCAATAATTATGCTATTTACGTTAAATTTCTAGACTGAAGAAAATAAAGTTCTAGAGAATTATAATTTGTATCTGACCAAGATTTAATCAATGAGGAGATGTGGTATGATTTCAAATTACTTTCTACCAAGGACCAAAGGACATTAATGTGAACAACAAATCTTCAACAATAGGCAAAGCCACAGTATGCATTAAGGTCCTGTGATGACAAAATATGAAACTACTAAAAAATAAAACCAACTTCTAGATGCATACCAAAATAATAAATAATGGCAAGTAGAAATCAAAGATAACTTGATTTTCTATATAGTAAGTTACATGAGCTTCCTTTTAATGTTTAAGATATATAAAACTTCAGTAAGAATCAACATAGATTATGCAAATAAAATATTTGTTCTTTATAAAAGGAAAACAAGCAGAACAAGTTGGACAAGAGGCAGCAGAAGAATTAATCAATAATTTATATCATGGAGGTTGTGTTGATGATTATGTACAAGATCAGGTTTGTATTTACACCATAAGCAGATCCAGAGGGCCTGGGATGAACCCCCCCCCCCCCCCCCCTTATGTAAGAAAAATTTGGTAGATAATTGAGTGAATCACTGAAGCATGACTGACATAAGCACCCCTTTAGGTCAGTCAGTCCCCGTTTATAAAAAAATCTAGATCCACCACTAATTTACACTCTTTGATTGTGCTATCAGTTTCATCTTCAAAGATGAAAATCAATTAATCAGATTGTTTAGTCAAAATAACCCTTTGCACTCTCTGTCCATCTGTTTTTGTAGTCTTTCCTTGTTCAGTACGGAGAATAGAAAGTTTTTAGCAAATGATGAATTATAATAACCTAAACATGCCAGGGTCTTGATAAATGTTAGAGCTAGGAACATCTTAAGTTTATGTAGCACTTACCAGAACTTGACATCCATTGTAGTCTGTTGCCTGTTGTTAAAACTTCTTTGATAAAAACTTGACTAAAATCCTCCCTATGTTGATTAGTTTTAATATAATATATTATAGTTAATAATAGTTTTAGTATCAATTGTGACCGCTGATCTACTTACATAGCCACTGTTACTTAAAATAGATATTATTCCTCAAATACAACTTTTTCATGCTTTATTACTTCAAATTCAAAGTGTCATCATGACTCTGATCTTTGTATTAGTACACACAATCTGTTCCTGCTAGAACAAATATTCTATAATCTTTATTCAGTTAGGAAAAATACTGTGATATGTTACAATCAAATTAATATAACAGAATATTTCTTCCATTTAGATCTTATGAAGGAACATCAATTTCATGACACATGTGAATAAAAACCTCTGCACATTTCTGTGAATTCTAACAGTTTTACTATTGTTCATAACTTATCTATTTTATTTTGGTGAGTTTCACTGAGCTTTAACCCCTGTAAACGTACACACAATTCGCCTATAAAAAGCATGTGCTACATGTGTTTTGTTGAAAACATTATATTTTATAAAAAAAAATTCAAACAAGATCATAGTTTACTTACATCATAAAGTTGCAAAGCAGCTACATTAAAAACATATTTATACGACTCAGCCAAGATATGGTACTTCTAAGTAAGATAAATAAAGATAGCGTCACGTTACCCAAATTGTACCTATTCAAAAAAATTAGCTCATAAATAAAGATAACATCACAGTACCCAAATTGTACCTATTCAACAAAATTAGCTCATAAATAAAGAAAACGTCACAGTACCCAAATTGCACCTATTTAACAAAATTAACTCATGAATAAAGATAACGTCACAGTACCCAAACTGTACCTATTCAACAAAATTAATTCATAAATAAAGAAAACGTCACAGTACCCAAATTGCACCTAGTCAACAAAATTAACTCATGAATAAAGAAAACGTCACAGTACCCAAACTGTACCTATTCAACAAAATTAACTCATAAATAAAGATAACATCACAGTACCCAAATTGTACCTATTCAACAAAATTAACTCATAAATTAAGAAAACGTCACAGTAACCTAATTGCCCCTATTCAACAAAATTAACTCATAAATAAAGATATCATCACAGTACCCAAATTGTACCTATTCAACAAAATTAGCTCATAAATAAAGATAACATCACAGTACCCAAATTGTACCTATTCAACAAAATCAACTCATAAATAAAGATAACGTCACAGTACCCAAATTGTACCTATTCAACAAAATTAGCTCCAGAAATCTTACAAGTTCTCTTTGAGACTAAAAAACTTGCATTGTAATGATTTGACCTTATACACATCTTTCAACATAGGTAAATAAATTTAAATATACACTAAACTTACAATCTATGTCAACAGATAAAGCATTCACTAGAAAAAATATATCTACAGAAACATCGCCATGCGACATTTTCAAAAAGTCATCTTTTAAAAATGAGCAAATTAAATATGTTACAAGCATCAGCTTCTTAAAAAATGAATAGTTAGCATGGACCAATGTCAAATTGTTCAAAATACTTTTAAGAAATAAAACAAAGCATCTGTTATTTGATGTTTAAGGATGTTTTTTTAAAAGAATCGATGCAGTTTTGGAACTCCTTATTACAGAATTTGGAACTCCTTATGGGTTGTTTGGTCTGTTCATTTTTCTATGCTTCAATATGGATTCAAAATTAAATTGGTGTTACTATATAGTAAATATGGAACATTTACACAATAAACACTTGTCTTGATCATAACAAGACGTAGGTGAAAAAACTGTTAAAATAAGTGTGAGACAGATTTCCCGATAAACACACATCAGTTGCCTGTTATAACACCTATTTAGGTTATGATTTTACGAAAAAATCACCCTATATTCTAAAAGGGATATATATTCCACCACCACTCAGTTGATGACAATAATTATGCAGTTATATAATTGGATTCAATCATACCGTTTCAAATTGTTTTTAATTTTGAATAAAACATCTATGTTTTGTTATAGCTTTGCGACTTAAAAAATAATTCTTTCACACCATTCTCTTTGCTAATTTTATACAGGGAGGTATTATATTAGTAAACATATTTATATGAAACATAACCTTGTAGTGAAAATATTATACAAGGTCTGAAATATTGACAAACATAATGAAAGGTCTAATATATTAAAAAAACAAAATACAAGGTCTAATATATAGAAAAACATGAAATAAGGTAATAACAGGCTATTATTTCAACTTGGAATTATTTTTAATTATGGAATTCGCATAATTTATTGTGCTTGAAATTTTAATGAATTCCATGTTTATGTATTAAAATGTTTTTAGAAGCACATAACACATTCCATACAATGTTTTTTGTATACATAGTGTTGTACATATATTTTATTGAAATGATTTGTCTATCTTGTAATAGAAAGTGTTGAGCGCCAAACAGAACATTAAAATACAGAATAAACATGAACATTAATAATTTCAAGCACAAGAAATTATGCAAATTCAATATTTAAAAATAATTTGAAATATTAACCTGTTTCATGCTTTTCTCTGAATGTTTATGGTATTTTTACCCTTTATCTTTGAATGTTACTGATTGAGATTCACATATTCATAAAAGGATTTGTTTATTAATTGTAGTTTTCATTTCAATATCTATCAGTGACTTAAACAAACCAATGTGAGTTTCTTACTTATGAGTAATAGGTCAACTGTGTTGGTATTGAACTGTAATAGGTCAACTGTGTTTGTTATTGAACTGTAATAGGTCAACTGTGTTTGTTATTGAACTGTAATAGGTCAACTGTGTTTGTTATTGAACTGTAATAGGTCAACTGTGTTTGTTATTGAACTGTAATAGGTCAACTGGGTTTGTTATTGAACTGTAATAGGTCAACTGTGTTTGTTATTGGGTTCTTGCAAGTTCTACATGTCTGTTAGACAGGTTTACCTGACCTCAACCTCATTTCCTGGATCAGTGATCAAGATAAAAGAAACATGATTAGGACATTTCTTAGTTACTAAGCAGTAGGTCAACTATATTTGGTGAATGGGGTGATTGAAAAGTGAACATGTCAATCTGGAAGGTGTTATCTGACCTTGGCCTCATTTTCACTGTTGGTTGGTCAATGATATTTATTTTGTGTTTTAGTCTGTTTTTCTATATCTATAAGTAATGTTTTAGGTCAAATATATTTGGTGAATGGTATGATTGTAGGTGTCATATCTGTCAGGCAGGTATCATCTGTCCTTGACCTCATTGTTCAATGTTAAGTTTGAGTAGTTATATGTCCTCTTCTAAGATAGTATAAGCTATAGGTCAACTATATTTAGTGTATGAAATGACTGTAGGGTCTGTCAAGCAAATTTCATCTGACTGTTTTTTCATTTTGATTGTTCTTTGGTAAATATTTATTTTTTGTGGTTAAGGCTCTTTTTTGTTCAATTTGGTTCTGTTACAGATAAAATAAAAAAATGTACATCACTGTTCAACCTGTATATGATGTTATTTGCTGTCCAAATCATAGTTTAAATTGGTCTTGTACTTGCACTTCTTCAGCTGACATTTATTTCAAACTTCAAGGTCACATCTAAGGTTATGCAGATGGATTCAAATTAGTTTGAATGATTTGCTTGTAGGACAATGATTTATAATCAAAGTGTTTGGCCTTATTTATTACAAAATTGAACGGAAGTGATCACTAATAAATAATTCATTTAATATTCAATATTCTAATTTGTAAATGTTTATAAATAAATTCCATACTATATTTTTTCAATTTATACTGTCAGTGTTGCTTTGAGTGTAAGATTTTTTTTCTCCAGATTATACTGTTAATGGCTCTAGCCAAAGGCAAATCCACAGTAAGAATTGGTGCCTTGTCTTTGCATACAGAAACAGCCATTCATGTGGCAAAACAGCTAACAGAGGTATAGTTACATATAATGTCTTCAAATCATTAAATCGGTGATGCAGTGTTATTATAGATCTTCCTTATATTTAATTTAATTTTAAATTTTATTGACCAATTATATATCCTAAACTTAAGAAGCTTTATAAAAAATGCAAGCAAGGAATTATAAAATGAAATGAAATAAAAGAAATATATGCATATGTATTTGTATTTGTATAAAAGTTTCAGTTCTTCAATATATGAAAATAATTCTTTATCACTGGGATGAGAAGCTACCGTATAACGGGTTATTTTCGTGGGTGTAAAATTTCGCGATTTTCATTGAATAAGATATACGAAATATTTTTGGTGGTTAATATTATGGCGGATTCAAATCTTTTATCAATTCCTTTGCATGTGCACTTTTAAATTGGAGGAATTTATTTTGGTGATTTTGTTCTATCCGCATTAATAAGCGAAAATTTACACCCCACGAAAATAAACCGCTATATGATATATGCTCAAAAGGGTCATAAAAAATGATCAAATTCATCTGGGGTCAACTTTGCATAAGCAAATTGGAACCTTAGTTTTCTTAATTTCTTAATTTATCACTTATTATTTTTCTATTGTTTACATTCCATTCTGACCCATTTTTCCACCCTCTATACAAACTATAAAAATGTTCTGTGAAAGAAGGCCATAAGACAAAATCAGTTTTACTGTATACATTATGTAGAAAGAACTACCAGAAAATGATACAGTTTTATTCAACCTACACTTTTTTATCGCTATGTGATAATGAATTTCAATATAAAATTGGATCTCACGAAGGAGGTGACACATCTGTTGTTCAATTAACCTTTTGAACAAGTTTATGTAAGCTGCTTTAACCTATGCACATAAGTGTTATAATGTTTGAGCCATGTTCTAATGTACTATTTTGCGTCATATATTTTATTCTATATGTGGGTCATGATAAAATGTGTGTCTGCTTGGATATATAAATGAATGAAAAATAGATAAAAGTACATGGTTTGCTTTGTTTATTACCATATACAATTGATGACTGGTTGTTGATAACCTGAGTCTAAATTGATTAAAAACTACAGAAAAAAACATATGTCAACATAAGGCAATCTTCATCATGTGCTGTAAATACCATTTAGACAAACTATCCAAATCAGGAAATAGAATGAGGACGTGATCAACAACAGGTCACTTCACAGCCTTCAATGACCAGAAAACATCTCAATTGATTGAAAAACTACAGAAAAAACATATGTAAACATGAGGCAATCTTCATCATGTGCTGTAAATACCATTTAGACAAATTATCCAAATGAGGAAAAAGAATGAGGACGTGATCAACAACAGGTCACTTCACAGCCTTCAATGACCAGAAAACATCTAAATTGATTGAAAAACTACAGAAAAACATATGTAAACATGAGGCAATCTTCATCATGTGCTGGAAATACCATTTAGACAAATTGTCCTCATTAGAAAAAAGAATGAAGATGTGATCAACTGTAGGACACTGTACGGAAATCAATGATGAGAAAACCCATATCTGATGCTAAATCTATTTTACTCTGTAATCTGTTTTAACTTTGATGTGATGTTTAATACTTAGGGTAACCTTGACATGTTTTGTGGAAATATAATAATATCTGTATTCTATGCTACAGATTTGAAATGTGGTAATGTTATCACCTTCTAAATAAACACAAATACTGGATTTCAAAAAGTTCAGCTTTATGGAAAAACTGAACTCAAGAAAAAAGGTGAAACAACATGACAATATGGAAAGTTTAGACTGCCTATTTGTTGATTTTCAATAAAAACATTGTGCAAAAACTTAGATATCATATAACTCGATCTAGAAAAACCATTGTCATTAACACAGAATTTTCCAAATACAAAAAAAACCAACTACCATCAGGATATGACATGCGATCACCTACTGACCAGTAGACTGTGTTTATATATTGTGATTTTTAATTTCAGGCTAAATTTAAAATAACTGAAATTAACAAAGGAGCAACACTTATAGAATGTGATGGAATAGGACTTGTTAATTCACAGGTTGGAAGTTCATGAGGAATTATATTGTAGTGTGTGCCATGAAATCCAAGACTCAATATAAAAACAAGGCAATCAAGTTTTTCGCAACCATTATTGTACTACTTCTGGTTACTTAATACAAAACCAGTGTGTGAAATAGATACAATTTTTCCTGTTATTGTCTTATTGGTTTTGAAATTCTCTTAAAAAATACTAGATATTAATGTTAAATTAATCTTATCTATTTTAGCACCATAAATATGTTTCACTTTATGTTGCTGTGCATGACCATAAAAAGGTTCTGCAGTTGCTTCATGTAATTTGAACCATTATAAAAATGTCACATGATCGTTAAATATCCCTCAATGTAGATATTTGAGTTGGTGGCCTTTTTAATAATAAAACCACTATTTTTTTCTGAATTATTTATTATATGAAATAGAAACCGGAGATGTGTTAGGATTGCCACATGATGTGGAAGTTAGCAACTATATGTCACTGCACAGCCTTCCACAAGTAGTTTAAACTCATTCTGTAAGGTCATCTATAAAAGAACTAATGACAAAATGTGAAACAATTGAACAAAGAAAAGTATAACTAAAATAATCAAATAAGACTGATCATAACCAAAGACCACCACAGAATTACTTTAGATAGGCATTTACAGTGTGTCATGAAGTTAAACATGTTTGTGGGTGTTTCTTTCTAACATAGCCTGAGACAGTGGTGTAACATCCACTTGATTTGTTACTTTTGGATAGTTGTTGTATTGGCAATCATAATACATTTTATTTTTAGAATAACACAAAATAAGAATAAACTGTAAAAGTCAGTAGGAAATAAGATAACTCATCATATTGACACGAAGCATGATAGATACTGTGGATTCATTTGTTTTTGTGGGTACCAATTTTTGTGGTAAGCAGAAACCTTGCAGTTTCTTCTGCCAAAGTCTGGATACATCTCTATAATTTTTTTTTATTTCGTTGAACATTCAAATTCACGGTTCACATGTCCCCACGAAACCCTCGAATATTGGTATCCAACGAATAATATAATGAATCCAAAGTAATTATGAAAAGAAAAACTTCTAATCGCAATCTGAGAGTGAATACAGAAACTGAAAGCTAGTTCAAAGCTGTTTACAACTAATAAATAGATCTTGTTTTTCTTAAAAGTATTTCAATGTATGTACAGATGAAGAAAAAAGAACTTTGTATTAAATAGGTTGATTGAAATTTTTGTGATTGTACCTGAGATTGTGCAATAAATTTTATTGATCATTTTTACTCACCTTTTATATTTATTTATTAGGCCCTTGCCGTAGTAGAGAGGGACATTCAGTTTTACCCTTGTCTGTCCATATGTCCATCTTTCCATGTGTACATCCCAAAATTTGTTTATGTTCTCTTAATTTGATTTTGCTTCAACCAAATGTTATGACACTTATACACAATGCTTATTACAATAAAACACAGATCAAGTTTGAATTTTGGTGGTTTCACCTTTACAAATAGAATTGTTGCTTAGATTTTCGTTTCCGTTCTTTAATCTGAGTTTTCATTAACCAAATGTTATGAAACTTATACACATTGCTTTTTACCACAAATGTTACATGACTGAAAATCATGACAACCTAAATATTCAGGTCTGATATGTAGAATGTTTCAAGAAAGACTGTGTTTCCATCAGGGACCAAACACATAGAAGTTTATAACTATAGGTAACCATACAACTTTTAACAATGAGCTAAACCCATACCACATAGTCAGCTTGACAAGTCCCCGACAGGACAAATGTTAAACAATTCAAACAGGAGAACTTAAGTCCTGATTTATGTGCAAATCAATGAAGGAAAAACAGATATGATATACAGCAACAAATGACATCCACTAAATTGAAGGTTTCTGACCTAAATATAAGTTTCTTTGATACTTGACGTGATATATCAAGTATATGTGGCATATAACATAATTGTTAGGAGTGTATGCTGTATGATTATTCTCCATGACCTTTTCTTTATATTCATGAATAATAGAAAATGGTGAAAGTTTGTGATACTTGTAGCAAGACAGGGATTTCATAGAATGCAGTCTAGAACAGTAAACAGCTTACTATTGTCTTAGGTTGAAGATAAAAGGACCACCTACACACTATCTTGATTTTACGTTGATTGGGTGAATTGAGATAGATGTTTCAAGTTGAACTCGTAGGATGTTTTATTATATCCTAGTTGAAACCCTATGACACATTTATTTTTCATCCTCTCTTAAACAAAATGGTTTTTGTTGCACTTCAGTGTTTCTGTTAATTTGTTTTCTTCTTATAGTTGATGTATTTTTCTCGGTTTTAGTTTGTTACCTGGATTTGTTTTCTCTCAAATAATTTATTACTTTTCAACAGCAGTAAACTACTGTTGCCTTTATTTAACTTAAGCATTGGCATTACTCATGCATGAAAGGTGCTCTTCTAAATTAAACTTTTTTTTTTTTTTTTTTTTGAAACTGCAAACAAACATGACAGCAAGACTTTCTTTCAGTTAACAAAATGGTTAAAGACTAATTAAAAAAGAATGTTTTCATCAAATACAAGACATTTTTTTTTAAACTCAAGTGCATAAGAACTTATATTAGAAAGTCAAGGATGGATAAATACCTAAAGATGTGAGACCCTTAGTTTTTGTTAAGGCTCATTTGCTCTTTTATTCGGGGGAAGGTGTGGGTTGGGGTTAGCCTTAATGGTTCTGACTTGATTTCTTTATCTTGCAAGGTATACAACTACGATAATGAAATTGTGCAGTGCGGCGATCATTCTTTAGAACTATATAGTCAATTTCATGCAAATTATCAATAATATGTTATACTTATATACTAAAGTAACAATATTATTTATATTCTGAAGACAACACTAGTCAAGACAATTTTGTTTAAACAAAAAATTGCATTAGCATTGCATGGTGTATGAATCGGTTATACTATAGGTTTAACTCATGAACAAAGGAAGATAACTCTGACTCAAATTCATAATTTAACTAACTAAATACAATTCAATATTTTCTCAATTCACAAAGTTGAAAAATGAAATCAATCGTTTTCCTTCCAGTGATAATAGTAACTTTGATTAATATTTGAACCTCAAGCAGAATAATATTTCAACTATGCAAACATCGTTTCTCAAAAATAACTCTGTGAAAGAAGACGATGAGACAAAATCACTATTACTGCAAACAGTATAGAAAATAACTAGGCGATTCCATAGATATATTCAACTACATTTGATAAAAATTAACACACAACTTTTTTTTATCAGTATGTGATAATGATTTTAATATCAACGTCGACAATATAAAGGAGGTGACACAATTATTGATCAATTAACCTTTTCAACAAGTTTATGTAAGGGGATTTTACCTCTGCACATAAGTGTTATTAGGTTTGAGTCATGTTCTCATTTTTTTCTTTTGCGTCATATGTTTTATTCTCTATGAGTAATGATTACACGTGCATTTTGTTGGATATTTACATGAAAGAAAAATATATAAAAGTACATCATTTGCTTTTAGTCTCGCCTTGACGGAGTCAAAAAGCGAGACATAGGTATGCTGTTTCCGGTGTCTACAGCGGTGACAGCGGCGTCAACAATGTATTAGTTGGTGATTAGGTCTAGTTTATGGTGAACCACAAGTGGTAGGTCAATCATATTTGGTATGCAGTTGTTTAAGCATTGGCATATCTCATTTCCATGGAGATGATTTAACTCCGCCTCCTTAGTCATTGTCTATTGACTTCGAAACTTTTGCTTATTTTACAAATATTAGTTTTTGATTAGGTCAGTTTATTGGGAACCACAAGTGGTAGGTCAGTGATATTTTGTATGCGGTTGTATATGCATTGGCAAATCTCATTTCCATTGAGATAATTTGGCTCTGCCCTCTTAGTCATTGTCTATTTACTGAATTTTTTCTACGTTATCAAGTATTAGTTTGTGATACGGTCAGTCCAAGGGGAACCATTAGTGGTAGGCCGGTGTTAATTTGTAATCAGTTGTATAAGCATTGGAACATCTCATTTCCATTGAGAATATTTGGCCTCGCCCCTCAGTCACAGTTTAATGACTTTGAAACTTATTTTAGTTTATATGTATTAGTTTGTGATTAGATCAGTTTAAGATGAACTGCTAATGTTAAGTCAATGATATTTGGTATGCAAATTTATTGGCATTTTCAAGTATTGTTTCCATGGAGATTATATAGCCCCATCCCTTCTTCATGGTTCATTGACTTTGATACGTTTACATAGTTTACAAGTTTATGTTTTATAATTAGTTTGGGAACGACTTATAATAAGTCAATGTATATTGTATGCAGTTGTATTAGCATTGGCACATCTCATTTACATGGAGATTGTTTAGCCATGTAACTCAATCATGGTTCATTGACTTTGAACATTTGCATAACTTGTGTAAGATGTTGAAGTTTTGCTATTTTGATTTCAACATTTGCATAATCAAAATTACAAAAAGGCGAGACATATCTCTGTGATAATATTTTATTATTACCATAGATATTGATTATTGTTTATTGCTGACCTGAGTGAAAATATGAATGTATCCAAGATTATCAATAACTCATAACTGATTGCAAAAAATCAAGATACAAACATATCAATAAATGGATTTCCAGTTAGACAAACTGTGATCACCTAAGGTCACTGTATGACCTTCAATGAGCCAATATCTAATGGTAAATCTATTTCATCCTGTAACCTGTACTTGACTTTGATGTGATGTTAAATATGTTTCACGGATTTGGTTATACTTTTTGGAACTTTTGGATTAAAGCTCTTCATCTTTTATATTAGCTTTGGATTTTACATATTTTTGCCACGAGCATCACTGACGAGACATGTATTGTCGAAATGAACATCTGGTGCAGAAAAATTGGTACCGTTAATGTTATTACTACCACTGGGTCGGTGCCTCTGCTGGTGGACTGTTAGTCCCCGAGGGTATCACCAGCCCAGTAGCCAGTACTCCGGTACTGGCATGAAAATACGGATTTTTTGTGTTATTAAATTTGCTGTTACAAAATGTTAAACATCATTATAAATTAAGGAATGTATCTCCCTCATGCAAAGCTCTGATTCCTTTCACGGATTTGGTTATACTTTTTGGAACTTTTGGATTATAGCTCTTCATCTTTTATAATAGCTTTGAATTTTACATATTTTTGCCACGAGCATCACTGACGAGACATGTATTGTCGAAATGCACATCTGGTGCAGAAAAATTGGTACCGTTAATGTTCTTGAGGAACCTTGATATGTTATTTTTAAAGCTCTTTGCCACAAATATAAAAAGTGATAATGTCACAATTATCACTTCCTTCATAAATAAAAATCTGGAATTCTTTAATTTCAGCTTTAGGAATACCTTTGATAACTATTCAGCTTTAGGAACTAATTGATTAACAACAAGATAATATTCAAAGTATTGACTGCAAATTTTGTTAATTTTGTTGATTTTCATACTAACTTTATGTAAAAAAAACTTTCATTTCTTTTAACTTTACATTTTTGCCATAATGGTATTTGCCGTTTTTTCCCGACAACTACTGATGTGTTTCTATATTGTCAATTTTTAATTTAATGCCAAATATAAAATTACAGAATTTAACAAAGGAGCAACACTGATAGAGTGTTATGAAATAGGACTTTGTTTTTCACAGGTTCCAGAGATGGATTGATATTGTTGAGTGTGCCATCAAATCCAAGACTAAATAGAAAGCTAAGGAGATTATGTATTTCACTTCCACTATTGTACTGTATCTCGTTATTGTAACAAAACGTAAAATCACAAAAATTCCCACGGACACGTTCCTCATTTACTTTATATTGAAAACAAAACATATTTTTCATCTTAATTGCTTATTGTATGATGCAGAAAATGTGTTAGTATTGCCACATGACGTAGATGTTGGCTACTATAGGTCATTGTTCTACATTTCAATCGTAGTTAAACTCATTTAGTAAAGTCATCTATAAGCTAGACATGAACAAATGTGAAATAATTCAACCAGGAAATGCATAACAAAATCACTTGTAGTAAGATATTGATTCCAAAGAATTTTCAAAAAATTCAGTCTTGATCAGTAAACATGGCAATAGCAATCTACAAACTATCCTGATTTTATGATGATTATTGAATTGATGGCAGATATTTAATGTTGAAAAATCCTAGGGAAACACATGTGTTGACTGACACTACTTTTCCAATTTAAAAGCAAACTTGGCAATGGTATGCATTGAAATTGACCTACAAATAATCTCTTTTAGTATGTGTTGAAAGTACTGAAACTGAACTCAATATGGATTTTAGATTGAAAATCAAGGATGTATAAATGCTAAAACATTTGCGAAGCTATATAATCAAAAGTAATATAAAAAAGAATAGGCAAATTAATCTAGGACCAACGTTGCCTAGGAGAGTTAGAACCTTATTTTCTCACAAATTTCATTGATGAAGTGCAATCAATAACATTTTGGTATTGACTTGATTTCCATTATTTCCAAGGTTAACTTAAAACTACCTTTGATAGTTCGAACAAAAAAATGCAGTGCAGTAATCTTTCATTAAATCCAAACCATATGAAAAGAAGATTTGGTATGATTTCATTTAACCATGTGATGGGGATTTACATTCGTTTTTTAACCACTCGCTATAGTTCGGGATAACAAAATAATCTAATGCTGCCATGTATTATTTCTTAAATTACCAAACTTGTTAAGAAAATATTTTTTAATAAAACATTACCTATATGTTATGCATGTCATATGAATCTGTTATAAGCGAAGTTTAACTACAATCTTGAACAAAATAAAATAACTCCAACTGAAAGTTATGAATCATTAATGCTTTTTAACTTTATCTGGCCTTTTACATGTGTTTTTTATTCGAGCGTCACTGATGAGTCTTTTGTAGACAAAACACGAGTCTGGCGTACAAAATCGCAATCCTGGTATCTATAATGAGTTCATTAACTTTATTTTTATAGTTTACCTTTGAAGAAATAAACGTAAAAATACGCCACTTTTGTGTAACGCGCAGTTTATATTTCGTATGTCGTGTCTTGATCTGTCGTAAATTCTTTTGATGTGTCCGTTGTTTTTCTACGATAACATGACGTAATGAACTATTATATTATTTATTTATGTATTTCTATGTTCTCATTGTTCTTGATATATAAAAACGAAGATGTGGTATGATTGCCAATGAGACAACTATCCACAAGAGACCAAAATGAATCACACATTAACAACTATAGGTCACCGTACGGCCTTCAACAATGAGAAAAACCTATACCGCATAGTCCGCTATAAAAGACCCCGATATGAGTTCGTTTGTACTGTATTCCTGTCAAATAGTGTTGTCATTTCAGCAGTATTTTTAACATTGCCTTATAAGTGGGAGGTTTGGTTTTACTAGCCACAAAATAAGGTCCAAGCCATCATGTTTTCTGAAAATGTCCTGAAACAAGTGAGAAATATGGCAGTTGTTATATATACTCCCTTTCTATATATGTTGGCGTTTGCTTTATTATAGTTAAGTGTTTTTGTAATTACGTTGTGTTCCTCTTATAGTTGACGTGTTTCCCTCGGTTTTAGTTTGTAACCATGATTTGTTTTTGCTTAAGGTACTTTAGGGGTATACCGCCATCTTGAATTGTACAATCCCAGTAAATAATTGGTCTAGTTATTTGCCCAAATCTGCAAATTTTGTGACAGATTTGCAATTTATTGGTGACTCGGTTTATATATATATATATATATATATATATATATAATATATAATTTATATACAACTCGTCTAAACATCAACCCAACAATGTTTGCTTTCGCAAATTTTTGGTTCTTCCCTCGCCGGGATTCGAACCCATGCTACTGTGATATCGTGATACTAAATCGCCTGCACTGCAGCCGTCCCGCTAGACCACACGACCACCTGGGCTCTCATTAAAAGAGCTTTCGGTGGGCATGTGTTACCTTTCCACGTCAGTTTTAATCTAGCGGCGTACTACAGTACATGATATATAAGGCATGAAGATGTTATTGTTACAGATCAGCTAAATTATCTATAGTAAAGGATCCTACAAATTAATGTAAGATACAGTCACAGAAAATAATTATATTCATAAGTACGTCTGAGTCAGCGAACCCTACAACAGATGTATCCATCGGATCGCCATCAATGATGGTGATACATGGCTGTGTACATAATGTATATACAACTCGTCTAAACATCAACCCAACAATGTTAGATCTGTAAATTTTGGTTCTTCCCTCGCCGGGATTCGAACCCATGCTACTGTGATATCGTGACACCAAATCGCCTGCACTGCAGCCGTCCCGCTAGACCACACGATATATATATATATATAAGTAAAAAAATCATTGATACTATCTATGCACACGAACCAAAAAATTGTGTTAACGCATGCGGAAGAATATCTGTTTTGCGGCAATCTCCCATTTTTACAGAATAGTGTCCACCATGCACTTGCACTGCACTATTATTAGAAGAGTAGAATAAAATGATATACAAATGGATGAAAATTATATATACATGTAACTGTTATATTAATATTATATAATATTATATATAACAACAAACCAGTGTATACTGATTTGTATCACTACAATATAATAGTTATTACGGTGAGGTTGAATTTCCTGTCATTTATTCATCATCCACGCACGAACTTGTCTCAGAAAAAAATATATCTCTGTACATTAACCTCAGTTTCAGGTATAGAGATGTGATTTTTTTTTAAACAAGTGCTTTTGACCATCTACAAGAACTTGCGGTCGTCAGATGTTCAGTACTTCAGTACTTTGATTATTTTTATTTTTTTTTTCAAATTGTCGACTTTAATCTTGGAATTATCATCTTTAATCTTGGAATTTCCAACTTTAATCTTGGAATTATCAATTTTAATCTTGGAATTATCAACATTAAACTTGGAAATTCCAACTTCAATGTTGATAATTCCAAGTTTAAAGACCAGGCTGAAGCTAACGAACAATAAGCCAGCGAACAATATATCTAAAAACCGAAAAAATTAATAAGACAGCAACGACCGTAAAATAAAAAAATATTTAAAAAGGCAGAAATTCCGTCCACATTGCAATTTCAACTCTATCATGAAATGGTATTTATCCCATCCATTGATAAAACAAGTCACACCCCTATCTAGACTAATATTCAGTACCACAGTAAATTTGCATCTGTCAACGGATTGGTTGTAGGTGTAAGACCACCAATGCACCCACTTCAATTTATAGTCCTTCCCTATAAACAAATAGCACCTTTGATGTCATTGTTTAATTGAACTAACATACACATTTTCAGAAATGAAAAGAGGGTTGGCCTATTCCATGGCTTCTAGAGAAAAAATAATGAGGGGTGTCACAAGGCAGACTATATAGGTCTTTTAGAGGAGAAACAGGCGCATCTTTTGCGCAAGGTAGTGAGTAGCGCTATGTTCAAAAATCTGAAACTAGGGCTCAAAAATTGAAAAAAAGTTTTAAAAAATCGTGAGGTTGGTCTATTCCATGGCTTCTACAGAAAAAAAAATGAGGGGTGTCACGAGTTATGAATATATCTATAGGTTCTTGTAGAGGAGAAATAGGTGCATCTTTTGCGCAAGGTATCGAGTGGCGCTATATATGTTCAAAAATCTGAAACTAGGGCTCAAAAATTGAAAAAAAATGGAAAAAACAGGGGGATTGGCCTATTCCATGGCCTCTAGAAAAAAAATAATGAGGGATGTCACGGGGTATGACTATATAGGTCTTGTAGAGGGAAAACAGGTGCATCGTTTGCGCAAGGCTTCTAGAGGTGCTATGTTTAATTATGTCGAAAGGAACTAAAATTTAGTGATGAATAAAGCCATCTCAAATGTCAGACAAGAACGTGAAAACCGTGAAAAAGACATACCAAAGTCAGCAAAGACTAATTGTTAGAATTTCTTGTCATATGAAGTCGTAATGAAAATCCAAATTGTATTATTTTCAACAGTTTATTTATATCAGAGGTTTTGAACAAGAATAAAACAAAATTGGCCAAGATTACTGCGTTGTTAAAAAGCTATGATAGCGCCACTTCCTTAAAGACGGTATAAGTACCCTCGTCCACGTGCGGGCATTATCTTATATATATAAATGTATACTAGGCTAAAAAAAGAAACGTTACATTGGTTTTTAATTAAAAGAAATTACATATATTAATTTATAATATTTTCAAGATTAAAACTAGTGACCTGAATGATTTATCTATCAAATTTACTAATTTGTTAAAAATTCGGAGATGACGTTACGTCATTTTCTGATTTCAAACAAATGAGCATTTTTTCAAACATTTACCTGTATAGAGATGGAATCTAGTTGTCCTTTTTATCATTAATTGTGTCGAGCACCATTGTTAACAAAAAGTAAAATCACAAAAATACTGAACTTAGAGGAAGATCAATTGGGAAAGTCCATAATCACATGGCAAAATCAAATAACAAAACGCATCAAAAACGAATGGACAAGAACTGTCATATTCCTGACTTGGTACAGGCATTTTCAAATGTAGAAAATGGTGGATTAAACCTGGTTCTATAGCGCTAACCCTCTCACTTTTGTAATGACAGTCTCATCAATTTCCGATATTTTTACATTGATGCGTTAAATAAACAGACACAATAAATATAATAGTCAAAATATGGGTACATCAGTCATCATCGTTTAACAATTTTAAAAGGGACAATTTAACAGAACACAAAAACATCTACTATCTACGAACACATTAATTGAGTGTCTGACGTCAGAAAATTTTATACGTCACATAAATTTGTCGTTCAATGTGCGTACAAACAATTTTAAAATTTTCATGGGAATGTTAGTATACAGGGTTAAAAAATCAAAAGTATGTAAGAATAAATTTAAGAAATAGACCGAGATTTAAACTAGTCCAAAAGTTATATATAGAATTTATAAGAATCCAAAAATAGTTAATACCACTACGCGATTGAATGATTTTGACGTTTGTGGTTCAACGTATATTGTAATTCATAATAGAAATATATCATAATGACATATAATAGAACAATATCATACTGACGGGATCTTTTAAAGTACAGAGTCACGTTATAAGAACAAAAGAAATACAAAAAGTCGCAAATACAAAACAAACCACAAAAAAATGAAAGCCAATACAAACACATTGACGAGATGTATAAGTACCGAGCCACGTGAAACGGATATCACATGAAACCATTTAACAGTAAAAGTAATATTAATAATAGAACAAAGACAAATGAAAGAACTATAAAACACGTTGTTAAGATGATAAACAACATCAGTACGAAGAATCTATACATCAAGACCATCGTGTATTATTTGAGAAGGAATATTTATCAACAAGGTCTTGGTACCTTCCGATGAACTTTTTTAGAAAAAGAACGAGACGTTCTTTGACATACCCCTGTTTCATCAACTTTCTACTCAGACACTGATGACGTATTACAAAGTCTGAGTAGGAGCTGCAAGCTCTTGAATATCGAATAAGTTGGGAAATATATATCCCATATGCAGGTGAAGTTGGTATATTGCTACTAAGGTGGGGGAAATTTATGATTTCAAAATTAAAATCGTCTCGTTTGTCATAGATTCTGGTATTGAGATGACTGTGTAAGTCAAATTCGAGATATAAGTCTAAAAATGAGGCGGAGGAAGCCGTGTCTGTTGTTTCTTTAATCTCTTTCAAAAGGTCGCATTAAAGAATTGAAAAAGTTACACGTAAGTAAATGCCACGTCTACGTCATAATGAGAGAGAACGAGCTATTGGGATGTTGGCAGCGGAAATGAATCAAATACAGGTTGCAAATCATTCCAATGTCTCTAGATGGACTATTGCAAGGCTTAAGACTCGTCTTAGAGATACTGGCACGACAAATAATCGTCCCCGAAGTGGCAGGCCACGTGAAACGAAGTTACGTCAAGACAGGCACATCCGCATTATTCATCTCCGGAATCGATTTGTAAACGTGTCACAAACAGCACGACAAACTCATGGTAGAAATAACGAGACAATATGCCCAAACACTTTGTAACCAACTGCATCAAGTTGGTCTAAGAGCTCGTCGTCCGTTGAAGGAACCTATCCTTACGCAGCGTCACAGGATGGCGCGACTTAAATGGACTCGGGTACGGATTCGATGGAATAGGCTAACATGGTCCTTTTTACCGATGAATCAAAATTCAACTTGACATTTAGCGACGTCAAAGCCAGTGTCTACCGGAGGCGCAATGAATGATTTTCTGATGCGTGCGTACAGGAAACAGATCGGTTTGAGGGTGGCGGAATTATGGTATGGGACGGAATAACCTACCAGAAACGCACCGATCTGACAATCATTGATGGTAACCTAAATTCAACAAGGTATAGGGACGGAATTATGGCTCCAGTCGTTCTCCCGTTTCTCCGAAGGCATCGTTTAAACCACGTTTTTAGCAGGACAACGACCGTTGTCACGTGACACACATTTCGATGATTTTTTTCGAAGAATAATCACATTCGTGTGTTGCCATGGCCAGCATTATCGCCAATGCAACATCTTTGGGACGAACTTGGACGACGCATCAGAAATAGCCCAAATCCACCGGAAACGCTCGCCCATCTCCGAACAGCACTTTTCAGGGAATGGAACAACATCCCTCAAGACTTCATTCGTTGTCTAATTTATTCGATGCGATGGAGATGTCAGGCGGTCATAAATGCAAGAGGAGGTCATACACGGTATTGACATGTTAACTGGAATTTTGAACTCGTCCTGTTAAAATTGTCCGAAAATGTGCAATATTGTTTCAAATAGAGAAAAGTTGTAATTGATCTCTTCTAAATGATGTCAGCTAACTATTCCATTAACTTATTGTATTCAATTTTTTGTTATAAAAATATAAATGATCTTACAAACTAACGTTTCTTTTTTGCCTAGTATATATATATATATATATATATATATATATATATATATCAATTATTGGCGTAAAAGTCAGCATTTCGTGCGTAAAAATGACCACCAAAGTAGGCACGGGGTTTAACTATGCATTTCCCTGCATACTTAAACTGTAGCGATATATTTCTCTATGAAAAACTTATTTGTTCATTGAATTACGGTATTATTTTTAAAGGCTTTTACGTTATCTTCCACATGCACCAAAAATTAGCTCAATTGCGTTTATTTTCGTGAAATGCCGACACTTCGAAATTTCAAAGCGTATATATGATGACCTATGCGCTTGCTTAAAACATATAACTTAAGAGTGCACGGTCTTTAATCATATATATCTCATTTAAACTGATATATATATTGCTTTTTATTTATGGAATAGATAAAGTGTAAAATACTTTAATTTTTGGTTAAATTATATAAAGACAACTTTCTTAGTTAAAAAGATATATTTAATAAACCGATATATACGCCTCGTTAAAAGGGTTTTTTTTTCTAGCAATGAATCTCACGTGATTAAATACGTCACATGTAATGTGAAGGACATTTGATATCATGTACAGTCTGTAGAAAATGAAAGTTATATATTTTGAGATTTACACTATATTACGAGTTTATCAAGGTATGAGAATTCCAAATAGGATTTTATTTGTATTATTTGTTTATTGTCAGTATAATAGATATAATAGATAGGTATTAAATGCATCTAGTTGTTATTTTTGGCTAGATGAGCTCTTGACCTACTTAACGTAATAAATAACAATAGCTTATTTAGCGTAGATTTATCACAGACCCTGGCGGATCTAGAAATTTTCATAAAGTAGGGGCCCGCTCTAGTCATTAGTTAGTGATTCCAAAGCGGCGGATTCAAAAGGGGTAAGATTTTTGTTTTCCTATATAATCCCCCCTTTTTTGTCCTGGGTTAGGAACTCCTTTTTAAAATGGTTTGATCCGCCTGTGTTCCCTTTATAATAGTCAACCAATTTTTCAGAAATAGAACCCTGCGCCCCCTTTAATCTACCTCTGGGCTCTGGGTTATATCTCCAATTGAGGTCATTTTAGAGAAATCAGGTGTACAAACACCAAAGTAGGCACGGGGTTTAAGTATGCATTTCCCCTCTATACATGAACTGTAACGATATATTTTTATATATATATTGCTTTTTATTTATGAAATAGATAAAGTGTAAGATACCTTAATTTTTTGTTTAAATTAAGTACAACTTTCTTAGTTTAAAAAGATATATTAAATAAACCGATATACGCCTCGTTAAAAGGTTTTTTTTATAGCAATGAATCTCACGTGATTAAATACGTTATTACAATGATTTTTATAATTGTTACAATAATGAAACAATAATGACACAAATCATAAACATGAATTTAACTATTTCTTAGATGTTAATCTACAACCAGATCAGAGCCATATACATAAAAAGGCACAATAATATATTTATTAGCTAGATGAGCTGTTGACCTACTTAATGTAATAAATAACAAAAGCTTATTTAGATTTAAATTTATCACAGACCCTGGCGGATCTAGAAATTTTCATAAAGTAGGGGCCCTCTCTAGTCATTCTTCAATGATTCCACAGTGGCGGATTCAAAAGCGGTAAGATTTTGTGTTCCCTATATAATCCCCCCTTTTTTGTCCTGGGTTAGGAACCCCTTTTTAAAATGGCTTGATCCGCCTGTGTTCCCTTTATATTCAACCAATTTTTCAGAAATAGAACCCTGCGCCCCCTAAAATCTACCTCTGGGTTCTGGGTTATATCTCAAATTGAGATCATATTAGAGAAATCAGGTGTACAAACACCAAAGTAGGCAAGGGGTTTAAGTATGCATTTCCCTCTATACATAAAGCGTAACGATGTATTTTTATATATGTTTTGCTTTTTATTTATGAAATAGATAAAGTGTAAGATACCTTAATTTTTTGTTTAAATTAAGTAAAACCAACTTTCTTAGTTTAAAAAGATATATTTAATAAACCGATATACGCCTCGTTAAAAGGTTTTTTTTTATAGAAATGAATCTCACGTGATTAAATACGTTATTACAATGATTTTTATAATTGTTACAATAATGAAACAGTAATGACACAAATCATAAACATGAATTTAACTATTTTTTAGATGTTAATCTACAACCAGATCAGAGCCATATACATAAAAAGGCACAACAATATATTTATTAGCTAGATGAGCTGTTGACCTACTTAATGTAATAAATAACAAAAGCTTATTTAGATTTAAATTTATTACAGACCCTGGTGGATCTAGAAATTTTCATAAAGTAGGGGCCTTCTCTAGTCATTCTTCAATGATTCCACAGTGGCGGATTCAAAAGCGGTAAGATTTTGTGTTCCCTATATAATCCCCCCTTTTTTTGTCCTGGGTTAGGAACCCCTTTTTAAAATGGCTTGATCCGCCTGTGTTCCCTTTATATTCAACCAATTTTTCCGAAATAGAACCCTGCGCCCCCTTAAATCTACCTCTGGGCTCTGGTCTATATCTCAAAATGAGGTCATATTAGAGAAATCAGGTGTACAAACACCAAAGTAGGCACGGGGTTTAAGTATGCATTTCCCCTCTATACATAAACTGTAACGATATATTTTTATATATATATTGCTTTTTATTTATGAAATAGATAAAGTGTAAGATACCTTAATTTTTTGTTTAAATTAAGTAAAACCAACTTTCTTAGTTTAAAAAGATATATTTAATAAACCGATATACGCCTCGTTAAAAGGTTTTTTTTTTTTTTATAACAATGAATCTCACGTGATATATACGTTATTACAATGATTTTTATAATTGTTACAATAATGAAACAATAATGACACAAATCATAAACATGAATTTAACTTTTTCTTAGATGTTAATCTACAACCAGAGCAGAGCCATATACATAAAAAGGCAAAACAATATATTTATTAGCTAGATGAGCTGTTGACCTACTTAACGTAATAAATAACAATAGCTTATTTAGATTTAAATTTATCACAGACCCTGGCGGATCTAGAAATTTTCATAAAGTAGGGGCCCTCTCTAGTCATTCTTCAGTGATTCCACAGTGGCGGATTCAAAAGCGGTAAGATTGTGTGTTCCCTATATAATCCCCCCCCCCTTTTTGTCCTGGGTTAGGAACTCCTTTTTAAAATGGGTTGATCCGCCTGTGTTCCCTTTATATTCCACCAATTTTTCAGAAATAACACCCTGCTCCCTCTTAAATCCACCTCTAAGCTCTGGGTTATATCTCCAATTGAGGTCATATTAATGCAGTTTTCATCACTTATTTTTCAAGATTCATCATAACACAAGTTCTATATCTAATAATGTATATGGCTGAATCCGCCCCTGTAGAAATTATCTTTCTGAAACACAAAATGCATTTAACTTTTACACATCTAGTGTATGACAGACTTTAAAACTTTTCCAACTGAAGCCAGAAGCCAGAAATTTTTTTATTCTCATAGTGGTGTGAACATGATTGTTGTTCCCATAATACTTGTCCCCCCCCCCCCCTGGAACAAGTCTTTGAATGGTAATAAGTTCGTTGGAACAAACATAACATATTTTATTTCCACCTTCTTAAGATATTTTCCTGGAACTAAAATGTTATATGGTTTCATAATATCTGTTCTTTTAGAGAGAGTGTCATTTGATTTTTTACACTTGATCACACCTTAGTTGATATTCACCTCACATTTCATTTACCTGGACATGAAGTACATACAAAGAATATGAAGAGTGGGCAAGAAAAGGGGAACGTGAACCCTGGAACACATATTTTTTTTTAAATCTCCGGACTGACTTAAATTTAGTCCCTGTTTATTTTTTAATAGACTGTGAGAGAAATCAGGTGTACAAACAAGAAACACGAGGCCGGGATAAGGTACCGGTACTTCATGTATCTCTAACAAATGTAAAATTCAAAAAAAATATTTAAACACTAAAAATTTTAATAATGTTTTATTTAGTGTATAAAGTGCTTTTTCAAAACTAATATATTTTCTCGTTTCAGCTGAAAGTACCTCTCTAATAACTGTTTATGTGCTGCTTAAAAATATATTGCAGCACTTCACAGTTGCTTGAAAGGTTGAAAATGTCATCATGCAGAAATTAGAGCAGATTCCTCAGATTAAAATCATTGAAAATGGATAGATGCACTGGTCCTGGTGGTATACATCGATACAATTAATCTTAATTACATTTGGAATGAAAATTGTCTTCTTTTTTGGTTTCTTGCACGATAAAACCAATATTTAAAGTGAGTCACTGGTTAAAAGTAATGTTTATTCCATTCTTAAACCAATGCATGTATATCATCAACTTAGTCTGCTGTGCATTTCTAATGCAAAATAAGGCAAAATGTTTGGTCCGATTTGATTCTGTTATTACAAACTTTTTAAACAAATTACTTCCCTTTGTCAATCTGGGACTGGTTCCATATCGGACAATATTGGCTTTTGCCAATGCAAAGTATGATGGATTGAAAATTATGTATCGGCGGTTAAACTAATTTTCCATCACGAGTTGGTTGACCGTTATGGAATAACCGTTTCACAAATGATATCGGATATGTTCCTTACGTCGTAACTACAATCCCCTTCCATTTCATGAATGTGACCAACCGAATTAGACTATTTACCGGATTTGTAATCACATAAGCAACACAACGGGTGCCACATGTGGAGCAGGATCTGCTTACCCTTCCGGAGCACCTGAGATCACCCCTAGTTTTTGGTGGGGTTCGTGTTGTTTATTCTTTAGTTTTCTATGTTGTGTCATGTGTACTATTGTTTTTCTGTTTGTCTTTTTCATTTTTAGCCATGGCGTTGTCAGTTTGTTTTATATTTATGAGTTTGACTGTCCCTTTGGTATCTTTCGTCCCTCTTGTTGTTTAGATAAATACTTACGAAATCAGAAATTATCCGTAAAATTTACGAAGGGATGATTTCAACTTCACCATTTGGAACTCTTGGTTTAATAGCTTCCTTGTGAGCAATAACCCTCTATCAAGAAAATCGTGATAGGAAATGCAAGCACGGGAATATCGTATCAATTGGGAGATATATATCCCGTATGCAGGTGCTGCTGGAATGTTGCTACTTAGAAATGGAAAGTTCACAATTGGAAAGCTGAAATCATCTCTTTTGTCGTAAAGTTTTGTTTTCAACCGACCCTCATTGTCAATTTCTAGATGTAAGTCGAGATATGAAGCTTAACTGTATCTGTAGTATCCTTAATCTCCAATTCGATGGGATAGATGCGTTCCACATAGTCACCAAATTTTGAATTGTTTAGTGAAAGAACGTCGTCTATATAGCGGAAAGTAGTGTTAAAGGATATTGCTAACTTCTTATCTTTCTTCCTAAGAAGTTCCTGCATGAAGTCAGCCTCATAATAATAAAGAAACAAGTCGGCAAGTAGAGGGACACAGTTTGTTCCCATTGGGATGCCGACAGTCTGTTGAAAAACACGTCCTCCAAACGTTACAAATATGTTGTCAATCAAGAAATCAAGCTTCTTGATAATATCGGTTTCAGAGAATTTTTTGTTTGAATCAGAGTGATTCTTTACAAAGTATGATTTATCCCTCCCTAAGACAAGATACTTGTATCTACGTTGGCCATTCTTTTTTATGAAGCAAAGTAATACCAACTCTTTCAATTTGTCTTTTAGTTTGGAATGTGGAATACTTGTGTAAAGAGTAGAAAAGTCAAATGTTTTAATACTGTTACAAGATGAAAGAGAGTTAGATTGTATGTACTCTAAAAGATCTTTGGAATTTTTAAGTATCCACATCTGATTCACGCCACCTCTAGAATAGGCAGTTTCACAATAACTTTGAAGCCCGTCTTTGATTGCTGATAAAATAGATGTTAATAATTTAGAAAGAGGTTTCGTGGAGCACTTGGAAGTTTTTAACTATAATTTCTGATGTCGTAAGTATTTATCTAAACAACAAATTAATGTAATTAAAAGATTTCAAAACCTAAGATTACGCACAGGTAAATTTGCTGTTCCTGCTAGCTCTCCATTGTTAATAAAAAAAAATGAATGTCCCTCATAATGGAGACAACTAAAAAAAAAGGTATCTAATTACAGGGTCGGGAATTGGCAAATGGACTATAATAATGCTTTTTTTTCTGCTTATCATGTTCGTGGCTTTGATCTTGTTGTACGTGGTTTAACATGATGATGATGGAAGTGTTTAACGACATTGACTGGATATACATCCCGCGGGCAATTGGTGAGCTTTAGATATTTTCTGCAGTTGGTAATCACAAGGATTTGTATAGTAAGACTTACTATACAAATCCTTGGTAATTAGCAACAGGTTGAAGGCCGCTATTTTGTTGCGCAGCCATCTTGATTATGCTGAGTTATTTTTGGTTTGTTTACTCTTTTGATGTTTCTTTTCTACTTCACAACGGCTACTTTCAGGTCCAGGTTGGTTAGCTTGATAGCCCGCTAACAACGACGATGGCGTACTAGTCTACGAGTTTCTGACGTAGTAATAACGATGACAGGTAGCTTATTATCAGTACCAAAGTCGTGAGACAGTTAAATGAATGTCCATTATTCAACACCTCGGTTACAGCTCTCGAGCGTATGTCGTCATAACACTCCCCCATCAAAAATGAATTTTGAAGTGTATGCTGACGCGGGTTGGTTTCTGTCATCGAAAGAAGTAAGCCGTTAATACATCTGATAATAAAAATTCCTAATTTTTGAAGCAAGAATAAAACAAAAAATTTCATCGCACGAAATTAAAATAAAATATAGTGTACGAAAATCCATACAAATAAAATATTAAATAACGATATGTTTTGTTTCTATTAAATTAATGAAATGAAATGAATAGACAACTTTCGAGTTCGATGCATTTCCGTCAAAAACTCTGGTTTTAGTGAACGTCATTTGTGTGCTTAGGGGCGTCGTCACTTCCATTCCAATGTTGAGCGAGTGGTTGGAAAACTATACTTCTATATTGTACGAATTATTCGGCAAATTGAATTCTCAAAATTGACAATCAGCACTACTGTCATTAGGGAATTGTCATTAAGTACCTATATAACAAGCATTATTTCTAGTTTATCCTGCATAATGACTGATTGAATGATTGTGACGTCAGGCAAAATGGAAGGTTGGAAAGAAAATCGGCTTCACCTCGGCAGTAGTTTTTAGACGAAAAAGTGTCCAGACACAATATAAATCAGGGAAAAAAAGTTACAACAGAAAGGATGATATATTCGCTTATTTCTGGTAGGACATTTATTGCACTCTTAGCTAATTTTCATAGAAAAAAATGAATAGAACATAAATCTCTACATCGTTGAATTTGTATGGACTGCAGTATCTAGGAAACAGAACGTCACAAATTAACTTTTAATTGTTGCGTCGTTGGCAACTATTGTTCTAAAAATGGCGACGTCCATATCTCTTCAAAGTGAACAAACATTAATTGCAAATGAAACTATTGCAAAAGATTATTCATTAAATAAACAAAGATCTCTTAAAAAGAAACTTGATGCAACCCAAAATGAGCATTTTCGATACAATCTAACAGGCGGTGGACTTAGAATATGGTTAAGCGCTAGCTGCTATGAATCATTTAGATGGGCACTAAATACTTTTTATGATAACAAAAGAAAAGAAAATGAAGGAAACATCATATACAAAAAGGTATTTGACAAATCAGAAACTGTCAATGTTGAAGATCAATATAAAATAAAATGTGAAGGATTTGATACACGAGGCCGAAATATAAAACTTAGTTGTTTTTCTATAAATATGTACCATACAACTTCGTCCTTACTAGTAAATGGAAAAAAGTTACTTGTGTTCATCAATGATCATCTTCCAGAAGTACTTAACTGTATGAAAAACTATCAAATCAATGGAAAACCAGTTGATCTGAATATGCTTAATAAATGCATTTATGACATGATTTCTGTAAACTTTCCGGAACAGGAAAATCATTCAAATTCAACCAAGACAAATGAAAAATCATGTGAAAACATTGAACATTCGCAAGCTAAATCTATTATGTCTATTACATGTACATCTAATACATGTTCAAACACGGAAAATAAGAATATCAATGAAGAAAATTCTGAGATATCAACCAAAGATAACAGTAACATAAAAAAGAAAGAAGATATAAAAGAAATTCATTCCGATACAGTACGCCAACCATTACAGAATGTTAATGAATTGTTACATGCACGTGAAAATATCACACAAGATGAAAATTCTGTCAAATCACTTTTACATCAACTATTAGATAAAACCGACAGTTTATTTGAACTCGTTAAATCAATAGACAAACAATGTATAGAAGACAAACAAGATTTCCAAAATAAGATCGATCAAGTCAACGATAGGATTACCGCTTTTTCAAAAAAAATGTGTACTATTGACGAACACCAGACACAACATTTATATGACATTGAAAACAGTGTCAAGTTGGTTAAAGTTGACCAGGACAAAAATTTTAGTCACGTTCATAACAAAATACAAAGCCTCGCCGATAGAGTAAAAGATTTACCAAGCCGTACACAGTACAACGCCAAAAACTTTGAAGTGGAAAAATCAAATGAAAATATAGATTATCGTAGTGTTAACAGCAACACAGCCAATACATCAAAGACATATATAGATCAATCACATACAACAATAAGAAACTCTCAAATATTTCCAGACGAACGGAAAGAAAAAACATTGATAATAGGAAGTTCCATAATTAAAGGCATCGATGCAAACAAAGTTGGAAAAGATGTTCACATACGAACAAATAGAGGCGCAACAGTACCAACATTAACAGAAAAGATTAAAAAATCTAATATACAACATTACAAAAGTATTATTTTAGTTGTTGGTGGGAATGATGCCTCGTCAAGGATACATCCAGAAGCTTTCAAAGAAAAATATGATGATATGATAAAAACTGTCAAATCGATAAACCCAGGCATAAACATTGCTGTATCTGAGATTTGTCCAAGACGGAATGTTGATACAGAAATTTATAATGCAATATTACACAGGGTTTCTACTGAACATAAGTTAAAAATCATCAAACAAACAGATGCATTTGTCTCCAGAGGCGGCGATCTCGTTTCTTCTTACTACCACCGTGATGGAATACACCTCACTAATCAGGGTACAATTCTTTTACTTAGAAACATAAACAAAGTTGTAAACATTTTCAACCAAACAACTATTTCTCAGTCCAATAATGAAAGTAATGAACAGCATGGTAAAAGACAAACCATTGCAAAGACATTCAATGGTATCTGCTTTAATTGTGGCTTTTATGGTCATCATTGTAAAGACTGTCACACACTTTAGGATAAATCTGATGTATTTCAATTTGTAGACAAAGTATCAAATCATAGTAAATCATTACTACTTCATAACAATTTCGATATACTTCTTAATTTATGTCCAAATTGTAATACATCAAAATGTATATGTACTCAAAAATGTATGTCTGTAGCTGAGAATTTTAAAAACCAAAGTTCTACAGAAAATTGTCAAAAATCAGAAAATGGTAAATATGCTAATAGCCTCAGCTCAAAACTTATTGTAATAGAAACAAACATTATCAAAAAAACTGTCTTAATCTAAAATGTAAAGGTTTCAATGCTGTATGTCTTAATGTTAGACATATTTTATCTAAATTTAACGAGTTAAAAAATATAATTACTATAAACAACAAATATTTAGATTTATTTGGATTAGTTGAAACATTCTTAAAACCTGACATTAACAATGAACAATGTAAAGTGCCGGGATACAAAATTTTCAGAAAAGATCGCCAGTGTAAGGATGGTGGTGGCCTATTGGTTTATGTCAAAGATTCTATTGCAGTTAAAAATCGATCTGATTTATCCATTAATACATTAGAAACTTTATGGTTAGAGGTAGAATTTCCAAAATCTAAACCTTTCTTCATTTGTACTATTTATAGACCACCAAATTCCCCTCAGTCCTGGATAGATCTTTTTGAGGAAGAATTTAATGCAGCTCTTTCAGAAAACAAAGAGATAATTTTAATGGGGGACTTTAATATTGACTTGATTAAAATTGAGAATACAAAATGGATCAATTTCATAAACAATTTTAATCTTCAACAACAAATTTCCACTGCAACACGTATTTGTGACAAATCTGAAACTCTAATTGATCATATTTACACTACTAATCCTGAAAATATTGTCCATTGTCATGTACCTTCATATGCTTTAAGTGACCACTATCCTATATGCTTAAATAGAAAAATCAATATAAAGATAAAAAAAGAAAATCATATCGAAATAAAGTATAGGTGTTTTAAAAAATTTAATGAAGATGCCTTTTGTACAGACTTACATCTAATGAAGAAATTAAAAACTCCATTCAATATAGGAATATGTATCATTCAAAAAAAGATTGGATAAACTTTAAAAAGTGGCGTAATAAAACAACGTCGTTAATATTTAATGCAAAAAAGGAATATTACCAAAACGCCATAACTAGTTCCAAAAATAGTAAAGAACTTTGGAATCATATTAAAGAGTTAAATCCAAAAGAGGATAATATTTTCCCACCTAAAATGCAGTATGAAAATCAAACGGTTTATAACAACCAAGATATTGTAAATACTCTTAATGTTCATTTTTCATCCGTAGCTGAAAAACTTATTGGAAATAATACTTCAGATATGGATTTTTCTATGCTACAAAATTTTACTAGTGAAAAATTAAAGAAAACTGAAAATTTTCATTTAAAACTCATTTCCATTGGAGAGGTGTGTTCTCAACTAAAACATCTTAATATTAATAAATCCGCAGGTTTAGATGGAATAGGTCCCAAATTTTTAAAGTTAAGTGCAGAAATAATATCCCCATCATTAACTTTTTTAATAAACAAAAGTATAACTTCAAATCGTTTTCCGCAAAAATTAAAACTTGCAAGAGTAACTGCTATACATAAAGGAGGACAAAGAGATATTCCCTCAAATTATCGTCCAATTTCTATTTTGAATACCATATCTAAAATTTTCGAAAGACATGTATGTACACAGTTATATGAATTCCTTAACAATAAAAAATTGTTACATATCGCCCAGTCAGGTTTCAGACAAGGTCATTCCTGCCAACCAGCGCTAACTAAACTAATTGACGAATGGTTAAAATATTTAGATAATGGAGAAATAGTTGGTACAGTGTTTTTAGATTTCAGTAAGGCTTTTGACCTTATTAACCATGCCATACTTCTAGAAAAGTTAAAATTTTATCATATCGGAAAACATATAATAGATTGGATAAAATCATATTTGTCTGACAGACAACAAGAAGTCCAATACGCTAACATTAAATCTGATAAATCGTTTGTAAAGTATGGAGTGCCTCAAGGTTCTATTTTAGGTCCGCTGTTATTTTTAATATATATAAATGATTTACCACTTCATGTTAAACAATCCAATATGGATTTATATGCTGATGATTCAACATTGCATTTTCATGATAAAAACATTGAAAAAATAAACAGCATATTGCAAAATGATTTAAATGCTATACAATCTTGGTGTAACAATAACAGTATGAAAATCAATGCACAAAAAACTAAGTGTATGAAATTGGGTTCAAAACAAAAACTTAAACAACTATCAGAATTATGTATTACCGTCAACGAAACATGTATTGAGAATGTCCATTCTTTCAAATTACTTGGAATAGACATTGATGAAAATTTAAGCTGGGAAGATCATGTTGATCGTATATGTAAAATTATCTCATCTAAAGTATCACTTTTATATAAAATTAAAGTATATTTGCCAATGCACACAAGGCAACTATTTTATAATGCATATATTCTACCATATATAGACTATTGTAGTTCAGTTTGGGGAAATTTATTACAAAAAGATTCAGATAGAATCATAAAACTTCAAAAAAGAGTAGCAAGAATTATACTGGAATGCGATATTTCTATTCCATCTAATTTCATGTTTTCTTCTTTAAAATGGCTATCTTTTACCAAAAGAATAAAATACCAACAATCAATTCTAATGTATAAAATTGTAAATGGGCTAGCACCTGATTACTTAGCAATACTAAATATTGATGATGTGCAACGCCACAACTTACGATCTGTCTCTAATAATGATCTTTTTGTTCCAAGACCAAATACAAATTTTTATAAAAAATCTTTTCATTATTCTGCAACCAAAGTATGGAATAATTTACCACTCGAAATAAAGAAATGTCCTAATGTGGAATTATTCAAGAAACATAGTTATAATCATTTTCTTGAAAATTATATGCAAGTCAACTAATTTGTTTTCCTCTAACAAAACTATATCAAATATTGTCATTTATTACCCTTTGTATATTTCAATGATTGAATTGTGTATATACTAGTAATATATATTGTAAATTAATGTATGAATGTATGAATGTTAACTGTATGCATGTATTTTGTTTGAGGGCCTCAATGAAAATTAGACTATTTCTAATTGAGTTACCCTCTTTAAATAAAGAATTTATTATTATTATTATTATTATTATTATTATCACTAAGACGCTTGATGAACGTTAATAGTGCAGGGATACAGGCGATCCCCTCTATCTGGTAAATGACGTCATAAAGGCGCGTATAATTGACGAGTTTTTTCCGGTGACGGATGAACTCGAAAGTGGTCTATTGAATTAAAATTTCCAAACTATATTATGTAGATTTCTCATATTTCTCGACTGTCTTCAATTATTACAAACAAAAAGAAAAATGTTTATTTAGCGGTTTTTTTCTAAAACAATATATCTTCATTGTTTTTTGATATTCCAAAAGACATCTTATTTTGTTTGTTTGCCAAGCTTACTTGTATGCGGTTAGTACCATCACTAATAACTCTTAACTATTAAAGACCAAATGACCTAATAAACAACAACAAATGGAAGTTTTTAACGACCTTGACTGGCTAGGCACAATAAACCTGATAATTGGTATTCAATATATATAATCCTAGGTCATGCCTGACATATTTCACAAAAACGGCCGATGAAAACTTCGATAACTCCTTAAATGTTAAAATGTTAAAATGATTTTATCAAAACAAAAATTATTAGATGAAGAGTTATATTATCTATCGAATGCATACCTTCACAACACACTAAAACATATATTTCATGTCCTGAGTGCACTCAGGACGTCCTGAGCGGTGTTTAGACGTACCGGTGTCGTTTGTTTAAGTGTTTCATTTTTTTACATTGTCATTTCGGTGCCTTTCTTAGCTGACTATGCGTTATGGGCTTTGCTAATTGTTGAAGGCCGTACGGTAACCTAAAGTTGTTAATTTCAGTGTCATTTTGGTTTCTTGTGGAGAGTTGTCTCATTGCATGGCAATCATTCCACATTTTCTTTTTTATGTTTGTAAAAGTTAACGCACGACAAATGATGAGAATTATTCACCTAGCCCTGGTGTCAGGTGAGCTAAAACATTTGCATTCAAGTATGACTACATATTTTGGAATCAAAACAAGGACACTATTGACTATTGAGCGCGGTTTTTATATAATTATCATTAAAAGTGTTTTGTGTATGTTCAGTGGAAAATATTACAGAGTAATGAAATGGAGTTTTGAAAACGATCTGTAAAATGTCGAAACATATACAAGAAAAACATACAATCTTCACGCTATACAATAATTTCTACGGATTTGGCTTGTACAATTTCTTTCGACAGGCTTGTAAAATTCTTCTTTACCAGTCAACCGAATTATAAAATACAGTGTTAATTTCCATTGTTTAACGCAAGCGTACATTTTAGCTAAATAAATTAAATTGTAGTGACCTGGGGTCGTGTCATCGAAGGTGTCTTAGGACTAAGACATGTCCCAAGACCATCGTAGGAGAATTTTTTGCTCTTAGCCGTGTTATTGAAACGATCTTATTTTAAGAGATGTCCTAATGGTTGTCCCACCTTCAGAACTACTAATAAGGTCTTAAGGACATTTTCACTTTAATGATAACTTTATGATGTCTTAGCATATAAAATTAAAGAACCTTAGTGAGCACGCTCACATACCCCACGTCCCCACATTGTCACTGGAGAAATTGAATAAGTGTAAGAAAACAAATTGTATAAAAAAAAATAATGAGTAATAATTTCCTGTCAATATGCACATCTACATAGTATGTCCTTATTATCTACAAAATTTCATGTAATACTGTTGTGTGGTTTCAGAGGAGTTGAGATGACAAACTGTTGCAGAAGTACATTGAAACAAATAAGTTCAAAGGGGCCTAACTCCTAGAAAAAAAATGAATCGTAATTTCCTGTCGATATGCACATCTACATAGTATGTACTTATTATCTAAAAAGGTTTCATGAAATTCTGTTGTGTAGTTTCAGAGGAATTGCGATGACAAACTGTTGCAGTAGTACATTTAAGTAAATAAGTTCAAAGGGGCGTAACTCCTAGAAAAAAAAAATGAATCGTAATTTCCTGACGATATGCACATCTAATAGTATGTCCTTATTATCTAAAAAGGTTTCATGATATTCTGTAGTGTAGTTTTAGAGGAGTTGCGATGACAAACTGTTGCAGTAGTACATTGAAGCAAATAAGTTCAAAGGGGCGTAACTCCTAGAAAAAAAATTGAATCGTAATTTCCTGACGATATGCACTACATAATATGTCCTTTTCATCTAAAAAGGTTTCATGAAATTTTGTTGTGTGGTTTGAGAGGAGTTGCGATGACAAGAAACAGGACTGACGGACGGACTGACGGACGATATGACGGACGGACGGACGGACGGGTCAAAAACATTATACCCTCCGCAACTTCGTTGCGTGGGGTATAAAAATGAATCCTGCAATTAGCCAACTATTGTACAAATAACAGGTACATACAAATAAATGTTTGCTTTTTTGTACTTGTCCTGTTACCCCAATTCCACGTTGAGCAAGCAGTTGTATGAACATTTCCAAACCAGTTCATTTTGGGGTCCTCTTCGCGGTCCGTGTTTCAACGATGTCGATTTTGTGAAATTAGAGACAATGATTTTGATTTTATAACTAAAGTTTCAAGTGTTGGGAGTAATTTCATGATAAAAACAATATATGTACATTGTCGGAAAATATATATAAAATTTATTTGACTCGCTACGAAACAGGAGAAAAGCTAGAGCCTCGCTTTTCGTCCTGTTTCTAAAGCTCATACAAATAAATTCTATATTTTCCAACAACATAAAATTGAGAAAGGAAATCGGGAATGTGTCAAAGCGACAACAACCCGACCAGAGAGCAGACAACAGCCGATACAATACATATATTGTATAAATAGATTCTTTTGTATATTCTTGTTAAAATAAAATAAAAGTAAGAATAAAATAAAATAAATCATTAGGTAAAATTTGTACTTCTGTGTCTGTAAAATTCGGACGTCTCTTCTTCCACATTTTGTAGGGTTACGGTAGAGCAATACACACTATATAATTACATGTATGTCCTGAGTTTTTATACCAAAATAACACGAGATTTTCTTTTGATCTAAAACATCGAAACAGTTTGGCACTTTGAGTTCGTCTCATCTAATTATTTACAACTAAACATATATTTTTAACGTCCATGCATGTGTTTACAATTTATTGGTACCGTATATGTTTAAAATGTAGGATTTAAGTTTAAGCATAATACGCGTGCAAATGGAGCATATAGAAATCCTACTTTTTGGTATATTCTTGTTAGATTAATTACATTATTATACGGCGAGATAATTTCACGTAGGACTACTATCACGTTGGGTATGGTTGTCCTGCGAGAGAACGTTCTGTGCTGGTGATTTGGTCCTGTCAGGTGCTGGTGGGTCCTGATTCTGTGCTGGTGGGTTTGTTTACATTGTATCAGAACGGCAATAAAACGACTGTTTTGTTGCTTAATTTTTCTCTGATGCGTCATAAGTACCATGCAAAGTATATTACAACAATATTATATTGCAAAAGTCGTGCAAGTTCGTTAAACGGAATTGTCCTGACGCAGTGCTGGTGATAAGAAAAACGGTCCTGGTTCTGTGCTCCTATGTCCTGGTTCTGTGCCTTTATATTTTAGTTAAATGTGGCATATATTCAAGATCATTGATGCTGACTGTTATTGGCTAATTAACTGTTGTCTGCTTTCTTGAAATTGACATTGTTGTGAATCTGTTTACTGTTATTATGAGAGAAAAAATACCCCTATATTTTTATTTTTTTTTAAATTAACTGTAATCTTATTTATTGGCCTGTTAATGGAACCCTTCTTGCACCCTTTTAAGATAAGAAAATATGTTTACGATTTTCGGGATTACGATCATTTTGCAAGCTCACCAAAATACGTTGTAAATTATACAATACTTATATAAAGTAGATGATGTGGTATGTTTGTTGTCAATGGACAAATTTCCATAAGAAACCAACGGAAGTATGTGTTAACAACCATACGTCATCGTACGACCTTCAACAATAACCCATAAAATAAAAATGTAAAAGGTTTTGCATAAAAATGGAGAGCAAAAATATAGAACAAAGTACTTTCTGAACGTTTGAATCATATGTCTTTAGCAGCTTAAAACACATTTGTTTGTAAACAATTTAGTGCTGACTATAAGAATGACAATAGTATTGCGGGTTTGTTTGTTTGGTTTTTTTTGCTGTTTTTTTTTGGGGGGGGGATAAGTTAGAGCGAGATTACAGTGAAAGTTTTAAGCTTGGCATAGTTTCTCGTAAGATTTAAAAGTTGTATTTTAAAAGAAAAATGTATCTTATAGCTATTAAGAATCCCTTGCTGTATCTGTAAGATTTTTTCAATATAATTTTTTTGTCTGAACGGTTATCAGGTATATTTTTTATCGAAAGTTCGATAGAACACTAAAAAAAAATCACTATTTTATGAAAGGGCAGACTAGAATATGTCAGAGAATGAAGACGAGATAACCTTTGTACAGAGATTTTTGTTATGTTTAGCATTGGATCAACACAAGGGTAAATTATTCTTAAAGATCTATTTAAAAGTATTTGAAACTACCGTTTGCTTTGTTAATTGTGCCTTCAATTTCAAAAATTAAAATATCTCCTAGCTTCATACTACCAATTGAGTATAAAACAAGTATATAAGTTTAAAAAAGAAATTCTTAGATTAAACACCTACATTTAACTTTAAAAGGTCATAACAGTTTAAAACAATACAAATCTACACACACAAAAAACTGGCTTAATTTCAACTGGTTATCAACCCGAATCGCTATAAGATCATATATAAGCTCACCTGTGTCGAGCAGGCATGGGGTAATCGTAATCAGTAATCGTAATCAGCTGTAATCGATTACATTTTGCAGTGTAATCCTATGTAATCAGTAATCATGCCATTTCTGATTACAAGTAATCATAATGTAATCGATTACATTGCAAAAAACAGGTGTAATCATGATTACTTTTAGATTACTTTTAAGATTACATTCATATGATTACTTGCTGATTACAAAATCTTGTATATATATATGAAAATAGTTTTTGATAGACAATATGAAAAAAAGAAAATGTAAAGCTTGAATAAAAAATCATGAAACTGGTATTCACAATGATGGGACCTTGTTTAATGTGATTGATTGTATCATCTATATAACAAATTTGTATAACCAAGTGTTTTATTTTGTTAACAGTTTACTAAAGGAAATTGCCTCTCCAATATTTTGTTGTGAGATTGAGCTCTTATGATACAAGAATATGCCTTGTAAACCTTTTTTTCCTTGATTGAAAACTTCTGATATTAACTCCAATTTCATATAAGTTTAACCAATATTTTTACATAACTACATTGAAATTCAAATGCAGAAAACATTTAGTTCCAATTTTACTTTGTTGGTCGACATAAATATATGAGCTCACTTAATTCAAAATGGAAGTAAAAACCAGATTTCATTTATTGAGAAATTGAATAAATTTTGTTTTCTATAAATTTGTGTATAATATGTGCTTTCTAATTTTTATTCTTTATTAACTTTGAGCCTTACGGCTCATCAGTACAAACAAGTACATGTACAGTGTATACATATGGCATAATATTACAAACAATATGCATAGTAAACAACAGGTGACGTCAGAAGTTTCATTAGTACAAAATATATTTTATTAAAATAAACTGTTTCTTAATTTAAAGAGAAATGTATATACTTTCCTAAGTTACAAAGCTGTTTTGTGTTTTCACCTGACAATAATTATTAATTAGATCAAGTATTAAAAAATTTAAAACAAAATAATGACAATCAACCACTTTTAACTTTATTGATATTGTTATTAAGACAATAAAATTTTAATACCCAAGCTCACCTATTGTTTGTTAAAAAAAATGGAAGTGGTGATTAACACCTGTAAAAACATTAATGGATGTGTCAATTATGTCCCAACAGACAATAAAACTATACTTAATTAATTTTTCCTTTTTTGTTCCGTTTTTTTGTTAATTAGGCAGTTGGTTAAAATTTGTAGAAAAAAATAAAGTTATATCTTTTACATAGAGAAAGGACATGCACTTGTCTGTAATAGCTATTTTATCAAATTACACATGTTACACTTTACTTGTCTATAAATTCTATTAATTAAGATGAATAATTTAAGAATTTATAAAAATCACCGAAATTAGCTTTTTTGTGAGGATAAAAAATTATAAAAAAAACTTTGATATTGCAATATATACAATGTAATCATAAGTAATCTAAAGTAATCATGATTACTATAAAGAAAAGTAATCTAATGTAATCAATTACATATGAAAAAGGGTGTAATTGTAATGTAATTGATTACATTTTATTAGCAAAGTAATTGTAATTTAATCGATTACATTTTAAAGTAATCGACCCCATCCCTGGTGTCGAGGGGTCGTGTAAGGTTCATGTATTGTCTTGGCGTCCGCAATTACAAAAAGATCTTTTCTGAAATTACTTGACCAAATGTTACCAAATGATTTTTCAAGAGTGAATCTAGGAAAAACAATATTCATCAACAAAGAGGGGGGGCAAGGGGTTTAACTGTTATGCTGTTATGGGGCAATTTAATTCTTTGTTATCTGTTATTCTGAAAATTTATTTGCTGTTAGCTGTTATTGTCCTATTCTTTGTTAGCTGTTATTGGGCTTTTAGTTTTTTTGTTATCTGTTATTGTGATAATGTATTTGCTGTTAACTGTTATTGAAAATTGGAATGTTAGCACTTTTTTTAGAGCAAATTTTCGGTAGAAATTGAAGATCATTGGACATTGGGGTCTACCACTACTAATATGTTGGTCCCGTATGCGGAGGAGGATTCCATTAACATATACCAATCACAGACAATTCCAGTATATATTTTGATTATCCTTTGTAATAAATTCCATTTTTTTGGAACATGTATTTAGAATTATCTTATTAAAGGAAACCTATGGCCAGGAATATCTGACAAGAATCTCAATAAAGCTAGCCTTTTATATAATATGGTATATATAGACTCAGCTATGTGATTCTTTTCAAAGCAGAATCAAACACATTGTACAATATTAGTTCCAACCATGTACTGGGTTCCGAAGCTGCACATAGCTCATTACAAACAAACATTTATTTCTTCTTCAATCCATTGTTCCCCTACTAAACTATGTATTCTACTTACTAGTACACTTGGTGCAATCAAAAGCCTGATAAAAAATTGTTCAAATTAAACCTTTGAAAATAGTTGAATAAATTACTTTTGAAGTGAGAAAATTGGTTCGAGGTACTTGATAAATTGCATGCTTATAATTGGTGCTTTTGATTTTTCTACCCCATATACCACTTTGCCTCATAGTCTTATTAAGAAAAATACTCACACCTCATTAAATGGGCATTTAAAAAAGTCAGAATGCGAATATATATATTTAAGCTCTTTTAGATCATTTTTTAGTAGCAACAAACACAAATTGGACCTGCGTTGATACCAATACTGCCCTTGAATTTTTACTAGAGATCTGTTTTGTCTCTTTGACATATTCCTCATTTCAATTCTTAATTTTATTACAGTAACACTATTTAAATTACAAGCATGTGTGAGTTTCTATAACTGTATAAAAAATAAATGCTGAAAAAAAGTATTCTATAACAAATAAACTGCTACGCCATGAGCTCATGATATGCCAGTCGCCCTTTTTGAAATATTCGAGAACTTCTTTGTCATATCAGATATGTATAAAAATCGAAAGGGAGCTTTGATCAATATATAAACAATGCACCAAAGTTGCATGAGAACTGCTGAAAACATTTTTGAGCTATTGTCCGAAAACTGGAAATTACCACCTTTTTTAATGAATAAGTAACCCCTTAACTCAATAACATAAAATCTAAAATTAATGAAAAAAGAAAGGGCGCTTACAACAATAGGTATAAACAATTCAGCAAAGTTTCATGAGAACTGATGAAAACGTTTTTGTGTTAATGTCCGAAAACTGGAAAATCCCCCTTTTAATTAATAAAACCCCTTAACTCGGCCCTTAAAATCTAAAATTTATAAAAATTGAAAGGGAGCTTATGTTAATAGATATAAACAATGAACTAAAATTCCTTGCAAATTTGTGACAGGATTTTTGAGATATTATCAGAAAACTGAAGAAAAAAAAAAACACCATTTTTATTGAATAAAACCCAATTACTCAGAAAATAAAAATCTGAAATTTATTAAAAACGAAGGGGAGCTCAGGTTAATAGATATAGACAATTTCCCAAAGTTTTATGCAAATAGGTTAAAGAGTGTTGGAGTTAATGTTCGACATGTTGACGACAGACGGACAACAGTATTCCATAATACGTCTCGTAAACGAGTGTATAAAAATATATTGAGTAGTAAACACATTCTAGATACATAATTTTAAAAACATGTTCATAGAAAATGGAATTCATTACAAAGGATTATACCCGTAATAAGAAATATTGGATCTGTCATTTACTGTTATCTGTTTTTGTCCATTTTAATTCCTTGTTATCTGTTATAAGCCAAATCAATTTGCTGTTTTGCTGTTATTGGGACCCCCCTTGCCCCCCCTCAACAAACATGACCACTGTCTGTTTTAAAATGTATTCGAGTTTTTAGTTACAGCCGATTCCATTGAGTATGTAGGCAAAGGTAATATCTTTGGTTAGCTTGCTTGTTAGCTAAACCGTGAATTCATTGTTATGTTAGGTATACTACCCTTCTTTCGAAGTAGCCTGGTCCTACAGACAGAAAGATGTGTCATTTGTCGGACTAGTCAACTCTTAAAGTAGGGTAGTTTATATAACCTAACAATGACTTTTCTGTTCAGCAAGCAAGATAACCAAAGATAATCCCTTGGTCTACACACTCATTGAAATTGGCTTTAATATTGCAAAAGTTCAAGCAATTAGGGCAAAACTTACCGAGTAAAAAAAAACAAAAGGCCAATGTCTATCTACCTTGCACATTTCAGAAAATTCAGATCAGATAACGAAACTGGGTCCAGCAACATTTATAAGCAATTTAAGATTTTGACCCTCAGTTTCCATTCACCACAAATATTCTCGTTACAACGAATCATTTTAAATACAAAAATACCAGTTGCAGCCTTTTGTTTATCTATTAATATATGTATACGGATAAAGTTATGAAAGGCAGCAGGGTCACCAGGGTGAGGAGTCCATGTCATCTGAAATAAATGCTAAGCATAGATCTAGAAAGCGACAGATAATCATGACATTAAAAAAACTCTCTTCTTTTCGACTTTTTTCGAACAAATTGACACATAAAATGAATTATATAGTATTGTGGAATTTTTAACTTGTGTTCAATTCATTGGTTACACCTTTTACTAGGATAACAATCCTTGGGAAAAATATTTCAGAAAAGAAGATGGAAATGTGAAATTTTCCGTGCGTCAGGTGCAACAGCATACGAAAAGCTAACATGCCTCGTCAGGGTGGAATCTAAAAAGTCCAAGAAAATTTGATTTAAAACCTTTATTCGTTCCAACAAAGTTATTGAGATTTTGTTGAGGATTTAACCATCTACGACAACATTCTTTTTTCAGAATTTACAGCTCTTCTATAAATATATGCAAAGCAAACCATTGATCAAATTGCTTGCTATGATTGTTTGGATGTTTGTAAACGACAGGTAAGTAGTCTGTTTACTATATACTAGAATTTGTTTGGACAATAAACATTAACTATAATTCCTGTCAGTTTGTATTTGTCCAATCAAATCCCAGTATGTATTGAAACTCCGCCTACCTCAAAACATCCAAGCAAACATAGCAAGCAAGTCAATCAAAGTTTTTTTTTTGCATGCTTTTATAGAAGAGCTATAATGCAAAGAAGCGTTTAAGTCTTTCGCCAAAAAATACTATCAATTTCTTTTTGTCCTATGTAAACTTCCGTACCATTTCCTTCCATTCATGATCATTAAATTGAACTGTAAAATATTTCTTGGTACCTTCTTAATTCCTTTATAAGTCTTATGTATACATAATTATGACAATAACTGTTGTGAGCACAAGATTTACTGCACACTTTTAAAGGTCTGCTTCATCAAACATTAAAATGTGAACTTAAGTTTTGAGACTTTTTTAATCGACACGATTGGAATTTTTGTATATGAGAACATGGTTTATCTATTATTTGAAAATGCGGCTTTGAACTAGCTTTCAGTACCTGCGAGCATTCGTTGTTCAATAATGTGTGTCTTTGTGTTATTATTTTATGTGATAAATTGTTGTGTTGGTACACCACTGTAACAATGAAGGAGGGTTGGTTGGGTGGAAGTGGGGAGGGGTATGCAGAGCGCTAACAAACATGTCTATGCGGCATGGGCTTTGATCATTGTTGAAGCATCAATGTAAGGGGCATTTAATATCTTAATAAAACTATTCTTATTTTAGATACTATATATTGTTATCTGATATTGGATGAAAGATGTTGCCCTTTTATGTAATTATGTAATACAAGTTACGATCATTTGAAAACACATATTAAATAGCCAAATGGATGCACAAGAGCTAAAATAGGAGTCATTGATCCTATTGACAACAATTATCTGCCCAATTTTATTGATTTTGTAACATTTGTTACAAATATGACCAACTTCTTATCCAAAATCACCAGCACCGTATCAGGACCCACCAGCACAATGACAGGACCCACCAGCACAGTATCAGGACATGAATAAATTGAGAAAATGCTAAATTTTAATAAATTGCAATGTTTTTTCACAAAATAGTTTTGCCGTGTGGATTGCGGTATGGAAAGCGGACTCTATGAGCATTTTTGTTTTATTTTTTCAGTTCTAGATTTTCTGAAAATGAGCACTTTTGTGTTACGCTTACTGAAACAGTTTAGAGGGTCAACTTTTAAATGGTTTACATATGAACCCATAAGAAACAAAATTGAATAATCTCAACTGTTTTCTTCCATTTTTTATGAGTGAAAACGTCAAAAATCATCATTTTCGTCTTTGTTTACATTTTTTCATTGATCACCAGCACCCGTCAGGACCGAATCACCAGCACAGAACGTTCTCTCGCAGGACAACCATACCCACCGTGACTATAGGACCTCTTTGTTAAGATTATCTTAGGACACCTTCGATGTACAGTCTGAGATATATCATAAGACAGTCCTAAAAATGTCCTACAATTTGTCCTAAAATATAACTTAAGACAAATCTTAGGACTCTTTCGATGACACGGCCCCTGCAATACAAGAACCGTTCAATTGAGTTTGGTTATATGTCTTGTGTTTCTGTCTCTGACCTAGGTTTTCTGTATTTGGCAGGTGTAGTGCATCATGACATAAGACATTGTTACGTGTACTTTCGAGCAGGACTGCTGTTTGTATTTTTGACATGGAACTCTTGACCAGACTATGACTTTTTGACTCTCGACCTATGCACTGTGGGTGTGTCATCATGATATAGTGTGTTCCTTGGTATATTACCTTGACCTCAAAATATAATTTTCAATTGACCTTGCTTCTGAATATGTGGCATGTAGATGTATTGTCATAAGATGGTGAGTCTTATGGCACGAGGAACTTCATGTGAGCTTGCCCTCAATGTACAACTTGTATATTTTGCTTGAATTAAATGGAGAATTGTCTGATTGGCACTCATACCACATCTTCTTATATCTATATTAGATATATAAATATATTTGTTAGTTTTGTGTACCACGATGACCCTTTCCTCAAAATCTGATTTGTGTTTTTTTGACAAGGAACTCTTGACCAAACTATGACTTTTTGTGCTGCCAGATGTGATAGATATGGATAGTCTGTATTTACATCTTAAGAATTCACACAGAGGGTATTCGCATATCAATAAACTGAACTCAGTGCAAAGAACCTTAGAAGTACACTTAGACAGAGAGCTCAATCTAGTGAAACACACCTTAGAAGTACACTTAGACAGAGAGCTCAATCTAGTGGTCACATGTAACTTGAAATATCACTGTCTATTACCAAACTGCACCGAGATCCTGAAAAAATATGCAAGTTAATTCTAATAGAAATAGAATTCAATGGAAGTAAATAAGCTGTTACTAAAATAAATGTAGAATATGTCAATTTGCCACAGATGCTCCTGCTTCTGAAACCATGAGTAAACTTCAACATATAGATACAGGATTCACGTAATTTTTACCGTTTTGTGACCATAAGCATTGTGTATAAGTTTCGAAACATTTGGTTGAGGTTAACTAAAGTTAAAGAACGGACACAACAGATTTAGCATTTTCCTATCTTCAGGCTCCGTGTTGACATTTGTATCATTGGTACTCGTACCACACCTTCTTACATCTAATAACTCATAAACAGTGACGCCACCCAATATTGAAATTGATAGTTCTGTGTTATGGGGTAATAAGCATTGCGTATAAGGTTTATACAATTTGAATGAATCAAACTTATTTAAGAGAATGGAAACGAAAAATTCAGCATTTTCTATGCTTTTAAAGGGACATGATAACTCATGAATGGTAAAAGTGACGCTACCAAATTTGAGATTTGATTTTGTATTGTGTGGTAATCAGCATTGTCCCAGGTTAGAGGAATGGTGGGGATCCTACTTACATGTTTAACCCCGCCTTATTCGGTATGTATTTGACTGTCGCAGGTCAGGTGTTCTAAATACATATGTGACCTAAAGCTTTTGTTCATACACTTCATTTATTTTAATGAATAAATAGTCATATCTTATTGTTCATCTTCATTTTTGCAGACGCCTTGCTCATATAAAAGGCACTGAAATGACAATGTAAAACAATTCAAACGAGAAAAGAAATTGACATGCAGATTTATGTACCAAAAACACCCATCCCAGGATATAAGGGGGTGTTCCAACCATATGTCCCCTTTCAAATGCATTGATCGACCCAAAAAAGGGGTTCCAGCCCCGTAACCCCCTCTTGGATCCACCACTTATAAAACACCTTTCTCGCTGTACGATTCGTGTATATAAGTTGGACCCAAAATCCACGTAGTTCCAGCTCCGAACCGCATACTACTCCACACTAATTGATGGACTGGGTGATAGTTCCGGAACAGAAACAATCCTTGGCAGTTTCAGAAATAAGAACTAAATCATCAGCATATAACATAGTTTTATGGGACAATCTTTGTTGTAATAAGACCATTTGTAAAACAGAACCTCTCTGTTAATAGTATCAAATGTCTTCCTTAAATCTATGAACCAGGCATATATATTTTTTAACGATTTAAATGCTTTATCAATTATTTGTTTGAAGAGTTAAAACATGATCACTTGTTCAGCTTTCCCTTCTGAATCCAATTTGGTCAAGAAAAATAGTTTGATTTTCTTCAAGAATAAGATTGAACAATTAACATACACATCAACATTTCATCTAAAATACGATTTGAACCATTTGATTTGTCATTCTTTAAAGATTTAGCTGCAATAACCACCTCCGCAGTTGTCATATAACTGTTTAAATTCGCAGTATTACAATCGTTAATTTAAGCAGTGTAAATTTTCTTATTGTTTAATATATTTTATCAAAATTAATATTCGTTAGTTTATTAAAGTATATCAAATAATCCTTTTAGGTTGTAAGACAGATAGTATAAATCAGAACAAGCGGCTACCCTATAGTTACTATATAGCTAGCTTCCCTTATATTGAAAAAATGGACCGAAATGAAACATTCTGAACGCAGTAAAACGAAACAATAAAAACTTGAAAAATAAGAAAGCGAAACAAATCTTCCATTTATACAAAATCGACAAAAACTACTAACTGATTAAATTAAATAACGAATGGGAATGGGGAATATGTCAAAAAAGACAACAAACCGACAAAAGAACAGAAAAAAAGTCGAAGACACCAAAGGCGCTTAAAGACAACGAGAAAATCCCGCACCCAGATATAGAAAAATAAAAAAAAAAACACGTCAGGAGGCTCCTGATTTGGTAAAGGCGAGGTTAAACATGTTTTGTCAGATCTAATAGATAAACAGATTGAATATAAAATACCTGAACGTATAAGATATTTCAATATTGATTTATAATAACATTAGATGTATGTTTCATTATAATACGTTATTCTGATTGGCTAACTAGCAATCTCGTGATATTCCTTAATCAATTGCATTACACAATGCAACTTTTCATTCATGATGACACGAGGTTCCACAATAAAGTGCACAGGTAAATGAAATAAAAACTTGATTAAAGTCGTGTTTTCATGATCCTATAGGTAAAAATGTAATTATAAGTATTGAATGCTTTTTTTTGTAACTTTATAGGGTTGTAAAAGCGTTGACCGTGCGCACATTTTTAGTATGAAGCGCTTCCGCGCTTCATACCAAATGTACATGTACTTCGGTCAACGCTTTTACACCCCAATAAATTTACAAAAAAAGAGCATTAAATTCTTAAATATTTACGAATGATGTCCATGTACCGATGATAAAATATTAACATTTTTACTTTGACTAGCTTGTGATATTGAAAACCCTATGTGCATAAAAAAAAAGAAAGATAAATCATGGATCTGTTATTTTGGTAATGCCATTTATTATTCATTATTCACTATGTATCATTTTTCGATGAGTCTTTGCTGATTTATGTCGTAAAGTGTAACTGATAATAATACATTGAAATGAAAAACTCCATTTCCGAGATATACATGTATCTATTCACTGTATCTATCGCACAAAAAATTTGGTTCTATTTTATTTCATTTGAGGGTTGTTCAAAAAGATAAACTGATCGCAGAACTGTCCAAATAAATATTAAATAAACATTTTATCTTATTATAACAAGCTTTATAGGGTGTCCTCACACAGGGTTTCCGCTGGCCGTCGCCATTTTTCCCAATTTTGCGAAAAAATAATACTTGTGGCGATGAAAATTCGTCATTTGCTTAAGAATTTGGCGAAAGAAATATATAGAAAGATTTATTTTCCTCCTTCTTGTTTATTTACTTTTTTCGAGTTTCTCAGACTTTAACTTATCAGACAATACTCGGAATTCACCTTGACCTCATTAAGATTTTGACAGAAAATCAATTATCAGCTGATTGCAATTTACAGCTATCGACAACAAAGGACTAATTAATAAAGGTGTAGATTGAATTGTTTGTCAAAATGATATGGTTGAATGACTTCCACTAAATGTCACATACAGGAGTTATTTACCACTTTTCGACTCATGTGTTTGAAGAACTCTTTTGACGTCTCCTCTCCATGTAAAGATAGTTTAGAAAAGAAAGTTGTTGTTGTGACAATAAATGTTAAAGGGCAAGAAAAATCTCCGATTTAAAACTTGAATTATCCTTTGACTGTGATGTAAGTAATTGATCAGGGAGACTACTTTAAAGTCGTTTGAGTGACACACGTGTTTCAAGCATAGTTTACCGTCTAAACTTTTTCATTTAAGATGGTCAAGATGGTGGTTATGAAGAAGGGGGGGGGGGGGTGGGGGGGGGGGAATGCATTCTGGCATCACAATTTCAAATGACAGAGGATAACATATGATCTGTCCATATACATGTATGGGGGTATCTTATTGAAGTATTCTTGCCAAATGAAGATTAAACAGTAATTCTTAGACATGACAATAAAAGAGGGGGAATAGGACCTTTATCGGGACTCCGGGATCGGGTGTTTTTAAGCTCGGGATTACCCCCCCCTCATAAAATGTACACTTTTTTCAAGACGATTAAAAAATCAGCTGAATTTGACAAATCACACTATTTGTTTTCCAAAAATAACTGTAATTGGATGGGGGTTCTGTGTATTCACATTATTTTAACAACTCTCCTTGGGCCGAGAAAAAAAAATCTGTGTTTCAGGTAACCTGACCGACGCTGTTTTTTAGCCCCGACCCTAACTTTTTTAGAAAAAAACAATAATAATTATCAACCGACCCTGTTTTTGACACAGGCTTCTGATAAATGACATAATATTTTTTCTCTCTTGCTTCCTCTTGCATAGAAAGCCAGTAAAACATTTTATTAATGTCAAAAGGTATTCCAAATAGATTAAAATCCAAGAAATTTGCACAGCAGGTGCTTCAAAAACATTGCAAATGGCCCAAGACCACAATTAATGACCCCGCTTTACGAATGTAGTTCCTTTTAATTAGAGTGTATTTTTCCTTAATTTTTTTTCTTTCCCTTCCCCACTCATTTCTTAGATTTTATTGGGTGGAAATGAAAGATGAGAGGTAAAATAATTTTTTGGATGTTGTATTTAAACTCATTTTGATGTGGAATGAGTGATTAGGCCAAGTGCAAAAAGGTCATATTTACAGTTTTCGGAACATCTCTTGACTTGTCCATAGGGGTATGGATGTATATTGGCTAAATTTGTAAAAGTGATTGCTTCAATCTTTCTGAATTTTGGATATATTTTTGGACTAGTGCTATACATAAGACACACAAAAAATTTGACAAAAGTGCATGGTGCAATTTTTTTAATGATACAAAATGTTCTAAAGAAATGATAGAGAAATTAATTGTGGTCTGTGGCCAAATGGCACACTTCCGGTTTTTGAAACTAATTATGGATCCGGACTTGGAAAAAACATGATAAATACTTAATAACTCAAATATGAAATTTTGAATCATCACCAAAAAGTATACAGATATTTAGATTAATGTAACTAAGAAGTGTTTAAAGTTTTAAGCCATAATCAAGAATTGTTTTTGAGATACGGTGTGACATGTGAAAAAAACACCCCCCTGTTTAAGTTACAATGTGCCGTAACTCAAAAAGTTTTAATCTTATTTTCACCAAAAAGTATACAGATCATGTGACCATCATAAGAAACAACTATATTAAGTTTCATGAAATTTGGATAAGTCGTTCTCAAGTTACGGTGCCACATGTTTACGCTGGACAGACAGACGGACACCTGACATTTGTATACCATAATAGGTCCCGTCTTTGACGGACGTATAAAAAGCAGTACTAAGCGTGCATGTTACGCTAGAAACATATTCAAGGAATACAGTTTTATAACTTCTTAATGTCATATCCAATATTTATCAAAACCTAAAGGGGAGTTACATGTATCTTACTTCCTATATTTTTTCGTGGATGTCAATACACCTAATCGCTATTTATTCCATACCGGATGAATTCTAAAATTACACAACTTTTTCATCCAGTTGAAGCTATCTGGGGGCCGTTGAAACAATTCACCATGCACAATACTTTTTAATGAGACCCGTTTTAACTTATTGTAAATACTTAAAACAAAATAAATTTTTACTTCAATTTTCAATTTCGAAAAATAGTGGATTATTAACTATTAAAGTTTCTTGATGATCGCTTTCTAAAGTTTTTCCTCCCTCAGCTCTCTAGTAAAAAACCTTTATTTTCAGTCGCATGACCCAAACAGAAAGTTGTACATACAGTGTATTACTGTTTTTCCCAGATTGGACTAAATAGCGATAATTAAATAAAGTGTAATTTCCGGGATTGTTGAAAACTTGCATATTCATCACTATCTGATTTTGTGGTTTTAACAATCCAGACAGACAAATAGCAATAAGGTGTTTAGAAAAAGATGACCTAAAACCTCCTTCATATAAGACAAAAAAAACATGGGAACTCATACTGAATGGTCAAATGTGTTCAATATGAAAATTTGGTAATAAATCACAAATCAGCCGTTAATGTAAATGGACTATAAGTATGACTTTTGAGCAAATTTAAAGGGAAATGACGGGGAAGGGGCAAATTAGCTTTCAAGGGGAGCAAATGCTGTTTAAATTGGTAAGCGGGTTTTAAATATAGAGGGAAAGTGGAGTCATCTTTTTAGACTTTAGTTACATGTAAATATAACTTATGTAGACTTACCTTCTAATTCTATAGACTATTAAAAAAAAAAACACACACACAACTCGGAACTATTTCTAATTCACTTGGACTACTGATATGCAAACCTAAAAACAAAAAGAAAAATATCATAAAATAGTGATTGAAAGATTCATAACACTTTAAAAGGATAATTCAGACACGTGTTACACGGGGAGCATGTTTGTTTACATATAATAATGTCACGTGATCGCGCACTGACCTCGCATGCTGCATCGCCCTTACAATTCACTAATACATGTACATAACCATTTTCATGCAAACATGCAACGTGAATGTGATTGGTTATCAAATGATACAAAAATAATGCATGAACCGTTGAAGAAGAAATTATTTCATCAAATAGAGTGGATTTTCACTTTCGACACGAATAGGTCGAGTTGACATTCCTGTCATCGGAGATAGTATTGAGATAAAAGGGATAAAACGGACCGTCAAAAAGGTCTAGAGAATCACATCAGTAGAACCTTAACATAAATAAGTAATACTTGCCAACATTTCTCTAATTGATAACCTATAGAACTGAAATTTCACAAAATTACCGGTAAATAATTTTGTTGTGATGCTGGTTAAATTGGCGCTAAATAAATATTCTTACTCCTATTGCTTCATGTAAAAAAAATTGTATAGAATTGAATTCGACTACAGTTCAGAATAAAAAATAGTGAATATGCAAAAGCCAGGTAATATGTTAATGATAAAGTGTGTATAAATTTTCGTAAACGAAGTTACCCGTATACTTCCCCAAGAATTACATTAGAGCGCAAAGTTCTGTAATTGTGTGATATGGTTTTGGGTTTATGTAACATAATTTAGACTGGGATCCTGGCTAATCTTGACCTTACGACGCGCAGCTAGATTGGGCCGGATCCCAGTCTAATGTAACATCGTAGAACTCAGGGTAACGGATTTTTTTGCGTTGCTATTAGATCATTGAGGCCATCTATTTTTATTGCGGGTTCCACATATTTAAATCGGAATTATAGAAAAAATGGAATGTTGTGAGCAGAATCAAAACAGAAATGATGAACACTGCAACATTTCCAGAAAAATATAAATAGGATGGAGGATCTGTGTATTCACATTATTTGTAAAACTCTCCTTATTCATGTGAAGCGTGTGCTTTACATCGAGGCTTATTCTTTACATCGAGGCTTATTATGCTAATCATTGACGCCACAGTACTTCAACCAATCAGACAATGTTTATTTGGGGCATTCGATCGATTTTAACTCAGATTTTGGAATATTTCAATCGAAATTATAGAAAAATGGAATGTTACTGGTACATATAAAATAGAAAATGATGAATACTTTTAGCTAAAGATAATTTGGATGGGGGTTCTGTGTATTCACATTATTTGCACAACTCTCCTTACTGATGCCATATTTTGGAATTTCCGTGACCTAAATGGTTCGCGAAAATTAATATTTTTATATATAGTATAGTAAATAGTTAGATATCATGCGACATCGTGTTTAAAACAAAATATTCGTGAGATAAGTTTTACCCCGCCATATTATGTATGTATTTGCCTGGCCGCGCTGAAGTACGTCTATTATTCATAGTTCATTATTCATTATTCAATAATGAATAATGAAATAGTTCACTATTCACTATTCAATATTAAAAATGAATAATGAATAATGAAATAGTTTATATTCATTATTCAAATTGAAGCCGTGAATAGTGAAATAAATATAAAAAAAAATGACTGTGACACTATACCTATATCCTGATTCGCAATCATCAAAAGAGGGTTGACAGAGGATCTAAATGCCACAATATGCGTAAAAATGAGGAAATACATGCAGCTAATTTTGAATAATGAAATGGAAATTTTGAATAATGAAATGGACTGGCAGGACCCTTCAGCCCCTAAATACAAATATATATTATACCTCGATCGAAAGCTTTTTGATAGAGGAACAAAATGCATATAGTCAATATGTTCCGCAACACATATTAGAGGAGTAACGAAGGACTTAAATATCGAAATACGCGTGAACATTGAGAAATAGCCAATTTTGAATAATGAAATGGAAATTTTGAATAATGGAATGGACTGGCAGGACCCTTCAGCCCCTTATTATAGATATATTTTATACCTCAATCGAAAGCTTATTAATAGAGGAACAAAATGTATATAGTCAATATGTTCCGCAACGCATATTAGAGGAGAAACGAAGGACTCAAATATCAAAATACGCATCAACATTTAGAAACAACCAATTTTGAATAATGGAATGGACTGGCAGGACCCTTCAGCCCCTAATTACAGATAAATATTATACCTTCATCGAAAGCTTATTAATAGAGGAACAAAATGTATCAAGTCAATATGTTCTGCAACGCATATTAGAGGAGCAACGAAGGACTTAAATATCGAAATACGCGTGAACATTGGGAAATAGCCAATTTTGAATAATGAAATGGAAATTTTGAATAATGGAATGGACTGGCAGGATCCTTCAGCCCCTAATTACAGATATATATTATACCTCGATCGAAAACTTATTATTAGAGGAACAAAATGTATCGAGTCAATATGTTCCGCAACGTATATTACAAAAGTAACGAAGGACTTAAATATCGCAATTCGCGTGCACATTGAGAAATAGCCAATTTTGAATAATGAAATGGAAATTTTGAATAAAGGAATGGACTGACAGGACCCTTCAGCCCCTAATTACAAATATATCTTATACCTCGATCGAAAGCTTATTGATAGAGGAACTTTGAATAATGGAATGGACTGGCAGAACCCTTCATCACCTTATTATAGATATATATTATACCTCAATCGAAAGCTTATTAATAGAGGAACAAAATGTATCTAGTCAATATGTTCCGCAATGCATATTAGAGGATTAACGAAGGACTTAAATATCGAAATACGCGAGAACATTGGGAAATAGCCAATTTTGAATACTGAAATGGAAATTTTGAATAATGGAATGGACTGGCAGGACCCTTCAGCCACTAATTACAGATATATATTATACCTTGATCGAAAGTTTATTAATAGAGGAACAAAATGTATCAAGTCAATATGTTCTGCAACGCATATTAGAGGAGTAACGAAGGACTTAAATATCGCAATACGCGTGCACATTAAGAAATAGCCAATTTTGAATAATGAAATGGAAATTTTGAATAATAGAATGGACTGACAGGACCCTTCAGTCCCTTATTATAGATATATATTATACCTCAATCGAAAGCTTATTAATAGAGGAACAAAATGTAACAAGTCAATATGTTCCGCAACACATATTAGAGGAGTAACGCAGGACTCAAATATCAAAATACGCGTCAACATTGAGAAACAACCAATTCTGAATAATGAAATGGAAATTTTGAATAATGGAATGGACTGGCAGGACCCTTCAAACCCTAATTACAGACATATATTATACTTTGATCGAAAGCTTATTAATAGAGGAACAAAATGGATACAGTCAATATGTTCTGCAACGCATATTAGAGGAGTAACGATTGACTTAAATATCGAAATACGCGTGAACATTTTAAATAATAGAATGGACTGGCAGATCCCTTCAGCCCCTAATAACAGATATATATATTATACCTTGATGGAAAGTTTATTATTAGAGGAACAAAATGTATCAAGTCAATATGTTCTGCAACGAATATTAGAGGAGTAACGAAGGACTTTAATATCGAAATACGCGTAAAACGTTGAGAAATATCCAATTTTGAATAATGAAATGGACATTTTAAATAATGGAATGGACTGGCAGGACCTTCATCCCCTAATTACAGATATATAGTATACCTTTATCGAAAGTTTATCATTAGAGGAACAAAATGTATCAAGTCAATATGTTCTGCAACGCATATTAGAGGAGTAATGAAGGACTGAAATATCGAAATACGCGTCAACATTGAGAAACAACCAATTTTGAATAATGAAATGGAAATTTTCAATAATGGAATGGACTGGCAGGGCCCTTCAGCCCCTAATTACAGATATATATTATACCTTGATTGAAAGCTTATTAATAGAGGACCAAAATGTATCAAGTCAATATGTTCTGCAACGCATATTAGAGGAATAACGAAGGACTTTAATATCGAAATACGCGTGAACATTGAGAAATAGCCAATTTTGACTAATAAAATGGAAATTTTGAATAATGGAATGGACTGTCAGGACCCTTCAGCCCCTAATTAAAGATATATATTATTCCTCAATCGAAAGCTTATTAATAGAGGAACAAAATGTATATAATCAATATGTTCCGCAACGCATATTAAAGGAGAAACGAAGGACTTAAATATCGAAATACGCGTCAACATTGAGAAATAGCCAATTTTGAATAATGAAATGGAAATTTTGAATAATGGAATGGACTGGCATGACCCTTCAGCCCATAATAACAGATATATATTATACCTTGATGGAAAGCTTATTATTAGAGGAACAAAATGTATCAAGTCAATATGTTCTGCAACGCATATTAGAGGAGTAACGAAGGACTTAAATATCGAAATACGCGTGAACATTGAGAAATAGCCAATTTTGAATAATGAAATGGAAATTTTGAATAATGGAATGGACTGGCAGGATCCTTCAGCCCCTAATTAAAGATATATATTATTCTTAAATCGAAAGCTTATTAATAGAGAAACAAAATGTATATAGTCAATATGTTCCGCAACGCATATTAGAGGAGTAACGAAGGACTTAAATATCGAAATACGCGTCAACATTGAGAAACAACCGATTTTGAATAATGAAATGGACATTTTGAATAATGGAATGGACTGGCAGGACCATTAAACCCTTAATTATAAATATATATTATACCTCAATCGAAAGCTTATTAATAGAGGAACAAAATGTATATAGTCAATATGTTCCGCAACACATGTTAGAAGAGTAACGCAGGACTCAAATATCGAAATACGCGTCAACATTGAGAAACAACCAATTTTGAATAATGAAATGGAAATTTTGAATAATGGAATGGACTGGCAGGACCCTTCAAACCCTAATTATAGATATATATTATACTTTGATCGAAAGCTTATTAATAGAGGAACAAAATGTTTCAAGTCAATATGTTCTGCAACGCATATTAGAGGAGTAACGAAGGACTTTAATATCGAAATACGCGTGAACATTGAGGAATATCCAATTTTGAATAATGAAATGAACATTTTGAATAATGGAATGGACTGGCAGGACCCTTCAGTCCCTAATTACAGATATATATTATACTTTGATCGAACATTATTAATAGAGGAACAAAATGCATATAGTCAATATGTTCTGCAACGCATATTAGAGGAGTAATGAAGGACTGAAATATCGAAATACGCGTCAACATTGAGAAACAACCAATTTCGAATAATGAAATGGAAATTTTCAATAATGGAATGGACTGGCAGGGCCCTTCAGCCCCTAATTACAGATATTTATATACCTTGATTGAAAGCTTATTAATAGAGGACCAAAATGTATCAAGTCAATATGTTCTGCAACGCATATTAGAGGAATAACGAAGGACTTTAATATCGAAATACGCGTGAACATTGAGAAATAGCCAATTTTGACTAATAAAATGGAAATTTTGAATAATGGAATGGACTGTCAGGACCCTTCAGCCCCTAATTAAAGATATATATTATTCCTCAATCGAAAGCTTATTAATAGAGGAACAAAATGTATATAATCAATATGTTCCGCAACGCATATTAAAGGAGAAACGAAGGACTTAAATATCGAAATACGCGTCAACATTGAGAAATAGCCAATTTTGAATAATGAAATGGAAATTTTGAATAATGGAATGGACTGGCATGACCCTTCAGCCCATAATAACAGATATATATTATACCTTGATGGAAAGCTTATTATTAGAGGAACAAAATGTATCAAGTCAATATGTTCTGCAACGCATATTAGAGGAGTAACGAAGGACTTAAATATCGAAATACGCGTGAACATTGAGAAATAGCCAATTTTGAATAATGAAATGGAAATTTTGAATAATGGAATGGACTGGCAGGATCCTTCAGCCCCTAATTAAAGATATATATTATTCTTAAATCGAAAGCTTATTAATAGAGAAACAAAATGTATATAGTCAATATGTTCCGCAACGCATATTAGAGGAGTAACGAAGGACTTAAATATCGAAATACGCGTCAACATTGAGAAACAACCGATTTTGAATAATGAAATGGACATTTTGAATAATGGAATGGACTGGCAGGACCATTAAACCCTTAATTATAAATATATATTATACCTCAATCGAAAGCTTATTAATAGAGGAACAAAATGTATATAGTCAATATGTTCCGCAACACATGTTAGAAGAGTAACGCAGGACTCAAATATCGAAATACGCGTCAACATTGAGAAACAACCAATTTTGAATAATGAAATGGAAATTTTGAATAATGGAATGGACTGGCAGGACCCTTCAAACCCTAATTATAGATATATATTATACTTTGATCGAAAGCTTATTAATAGAGGAACAAAATGTTTCAAGTCAATATGTTCTGCAACGCATATTAGAGGAGTAACGAAGGACTTTAATATCGAAATACGCGTGAACATTGAGGAATATCCAATTTTGAATAATGAAATGAACATTTTGAATAATGGAATGGACTGGCAGGACCCTTCAGTCCCTAATTACAGATATATATTATACTTTGATCGAACATTATTAATAGAGGAACAAAATGCATATAGTCAATATGTTCTGCAACGCATATTAGAGGAGTAATGAAGGACTGAAATATCGAAATACGCGTCAACATTGAGAAACAACCAATTTCGAATAATGAAATGGAAATTTTCAATAATGGAATGGACTGGCAGGGCCCTTCAGCCCCTAATTACAGATATTTATATACCTTGATTGAAAGCTTATTAATAGAGGACCAAAATGTATCAAGTCAATATGTTCTGCAACGCATATTAGAGGAATAACGAAGGACTTTAATATCGAAATACGCGTGAACATTGAGAAATAGCCAATTTTGACTAATAAAATGGAAATTTTGAATAATGGAATGGACTGTCAGGACCCTTCAGCCCCTAATTAAAGATATATATTATTCCTCAATCGAAAGCTTATTAATAGAGGAACAAAATGTATATAATCAATATGTTCCGCAACGCATATTAAAGGAGAAACGAAGGACTTAACATCACTATAAAGAAGGAGTATTTATTAGAGGAGTAACGAAGGACTTAAATATCGAAATACGCGTCAACATTGAGAAACAACCGATTTTGAATAATGAAATGAAAATTTTGAATAATGGAATGGACTGGCAGGACCATTAAACCCTTAATTATAAATATATATTATACCTCAATCGAAAGCTTATTAATAGAGGAACAAAATGCATATAGTCAATATGTTCTGCAACGCATATTAGAGGAGTAATGAAGGACTGAAATATCGAAATACGCGTCAACATTGAGAAACAACCAATTTCGAATAATGAAATGGAAATTTTCAATAATGGAATGGACTGGCAGGGCCCTTCAGCCCCTAATTACAGATATTTATATACCTTGATTGAAAGCTTATTAATAGAGGACCAAAATGTATCAAGTCAATATGTTCTGCAACGCATATTAGAGGAATAACGAAGGACTTTAATATCGAAATACGCGTGAACATTGAGAAATAGCCAATTTTGACTAATAAAATGGAAATTTTGAATAATGGAATGGACTGTCAGGACCCTTCAGCCCCTAATTAAAGATATATATTATTCCTCAATCGAAAGCTTATTAATAGAGGAACAAAATGTATATAATCAATATGTTCCGCAACGCATATTAAAGGTGAAACGAAGGACTTAACATCACTATAAAGAAGGAGTATTTATTAGAGGAGTAACGAAGGACTTAAATATCGAAATACGCGTCAACATTGAGAAACAACCGATTTTGAATAATGAAATGAAAATTTTGAATAATGGAATGGACTGGCAGGACCATTAAACCCTTAATTATAAATATATATTATACCTCAATCGAAAGCTTATTAATAGAGGAACAAAATGTATATAGTCAATATGTTCCGCAACACATGTTAGAAGAGTAACGCAGGACTCAAATATCGAAATACGCGTCAACATTGAGAAACAACCAATTTTGAATAATGAAATGGAAATTTTGAATAATGGAATGGACTGGCAGCAGTGGCGGATTCAGGGGGGGGGCGTAGAGGGCGTACGCCCCCCCCTTTGCTCGGACTTTTTTTTTTTTTTTTTTTTTTGTTAAATTATTTATCAGACTAGACTTCGTGAACTTTGCCATTTCCCGAGTATTTAATTTTTATACGACAATTCTTTACTTATTAAGATATTTTTCGGTGGTATTTACTGATTGTCAAGTCATGTGATTTGCTATGGTGGAGTTGACCAGTGCGTTGAAAAAACGGCACACGGTCATTTTGAAATAATAAACATTGCTTAGGCTGAGGATGTCATGACAATCAGGAAACCTTCAAAGCAACACAGGATTGAGCAAGAACGTATTGACTTCTATTTCACTATTCCACCAAACAGAAAGTGATAGTAAATACTCTATAGACCATTGCACTCTCAAAAAAAGAAAGTTCCACAATATCATTTACCTACGAAAACATGTTTTATATAGATTAGACCGTTGGTTTTCCCATTTGAATGGTTTTACACTAGTAATTTTGGGGCCCTTTATAGCTTGTTGTTCGGTGTGAGCCAAGGCTCCGTGTTGAAGGCCGTACTTTAACCTATAATGGTTTAATTTTTAAATTGTTATTTGGATGGAGAGTTGTCTCATTGGCACTCACACCACATCTTCCTATATCTATTAGCCCCAAATGCACCAGCTTATTTTATAAATAATAAAGTTGAATAATGAACCCCTGTCACCCGCCGCATTTTTGCGCTTGTTCCAAGTCAAGAGCCTCTGACCTTTGTTAGTCTTGTTATTATTTTATTTTTAGTTTCTTGTGTACAATTTGGAAATTAGTATGGCGTTCATTATCACTGTACTATATTTGTTAAGGGGCCAGCTGAAGGACGCCTCCAGGTGCGGAAATTTCTCGCTACATTGAACACCTGTTCGTGACCTTCTGCTGTTGTTTTTCTGTGGTCGGGTTGTTGTCTCTTTGACACATTCCCCATTTCCATTTTCAATTTTAGTATAAGCTCTAGAAAAATTTCAAGTCTCAGGTACGAACCATTCGATTTGAGGAGACAGTCTTAGATATTTGAGAGAGAAAAATTGACTCTGATTCTTGCCTTAAACAAAAATTCTGAATCGTATCTGGATTGAAAACAGTCCAGTTTTTTGCTATTAAAAACGAAAATTCCCAACAAAATTATTTAGCATGAAATGAACATGATGAAAAAAACGGGCGTAGTTTTTTTGTGGCCGGGGTTTGCGTGTCTGACTTGAATGTCTGTTTCGCCGGACTTATATATATTGAATTCTTTGTAACCTGCCTACTGGGTGTGACCTTTATGTTTCCATTTGTCGACCATCATCCTAAATTCGTTGTCATTTCAGACACTTTCATAATCTTTGGGGGATTTGGAACCCCTCACTTCGGTTCTCTCAGTTATGTTGGGTGAAACATATCAATCAAACATTTTGATAAAAACTGCTATAAAATATACATGTCCCAAGCCAAGAACCGTTTAAATTGTGCATATTACACTTATTTTATGTTTTTTAGCCGAAAAAAGGTCCCAAAAATTTTTCGCCTCGCTCCGCTCGGCGAAATTAAAAATCTTCGCCCCCCCTTTCCAAAATCCTGAATCCGCCCCTGGGCAGGACCCTTCAAACCCTAATTATAGATATATATTATACTTTGATCGAAAGCTTATTAATAGAGGAACAAAATGTTTCAAGTCAATATGTTCTGCAACGTATATTAGAGGAGTAACGAAGGACTTTAATATCGAAATACGCGTGAACATTGAGGAATATCCAATTTTGAATAATGAAATGAACATTTTGAATAATGGAATGGACTGGCAGGACCCTTCAGTCCCTAATTACAGATATATATTATACTTTGATCGAAAGCTTATTAATAGAGGAACAAAATGCATATAGTCAATATGTTCTGCAACGCATATTAGAGGAGTAACGAAGGACTTAAATATCGAAGTACGCGTGAACATTTAGAAATAGCCAATTTTGAATAATGAAATGGAAATTTTGAATAATGGAATGGACTGGCAGGACCTTTCAGCCCCTAACTATAGATATATATTGTACCTCAATCGAAAGCTTATTAATAGAGGAACAAAATGTATATCATCAGATTTACACTTGAGACCAAAGTTTGGAAACTAAAATACGTATAGTTACCCTTGGAGATCATCAAACCAAAAAAGACTTATGTAATGGGTGGTTGGGATGAACCGCTGGAATAAGTCACTGTATCATGCTCCATGATATACGAAAAGGAAGAGATATTTATAAGTTAAAACGGATAAACGGGACTTTTATCAGCAAAACTTATTTCTGGCTACTATCTTATGATCATAAACAAGTTGCTGTCCATGTTTGATAGAAATACAGGATAGCTTAATAAAGTTATTTAAATTTTAAAAAATTTAACCACAGAGTGAATATTTGTGGACGCCTCCTATGCCAACGACGGAATGTAGGATCGCTATGTATCGCTTTTTCGATAAAAGTCCAAGACTTGACAAAAGTGAGATGATTTCCAGTTCAGGTTTTTTTTTCTACTTGATTTAATATTCACTTTTTTGAGAGTAAATAGTATATCTGAACAATGAACCGATCAACTGGTATACATTTGCATATCTTCTTTTTTTATAGTATGATCTGTGCATATCATTTGAAGCCTGAAGCCTACGTGAATTATAATAATCAGGAAGCACTTAAACACCTCATCTTATCGTGATGTATTTAAAATTTATAGTGATGAAATACCGATATGTTTGCAAAAGATTTTCATAGCATTTTTCCATTAGTAAACCTCTTGGAAGATTAATGGTTTTGAATCACCTATGAGGTCAATCCAAATTGAATGCACCGTGTACATTTCACAACTAACATTTCAAAATGTCAGCAAAAATGTTCAAGCTTCGATGAAATGAATCATTTCCCTTCAACTTCTCGGGGAAAACTTCCAGTTTACAGATAGACATCTTTTGCAGTTCACCTATACCCAAGAAGATGCTACTAACAGGGCACTTTGGTTCTGTGATTTTTTGACATTAAAATGAAAGATTTTGAACTATTAGTTCTATGCTACAACACACATGATTTGAAGTCACCTCGGATTTCCGAGGTACAACTAAAAGATATACATTTATGTAGACAATAATGTGTTCATAGCACACGGTTGTCACATCAGCACAATCCTTTTCTATGTTCAGTGAACCGTTAAAATGGGGTAAAATCTCTAATTTGACATAAAAGTTAAAAATATTTCAAGTTGATTGGACTTCAACTTCATCAAAAACTATCTCGACCAAAAACATTAACCCGAAACGAGACAGACGGACGAACGGACGGATGGGCGGATGGATGAACGAACGAACGAACGAACGAACAAACGAACGAACGAACAAACGAACGAACGAACGAACGGACGAACGAACGTCCATAAATGGGGCATAACAATTGAGAATCCAAACAAGGAAGTTGTCAAATAGACAACAACACGACCAAAGAGCAGAAAAACAGCCGAAGGTTACTAATGTTTCTTCAACACATCGAGAAAATCCCGCACCCAAAGATGGGCCTTAGCAAGCCCCTAATCAGTCAATTACGTGTATTGACGTCATACATTACCCGAAACATTTAAATAAAATCAAAATTAAAATAAAACAAATAAGAATAACATAGACCAGAGACTTGGGACAGGCGCAAAAGTACGGAGGTTTAAACAGGTTTTGTGAGGTCTCAACCCTAAAATCTAGCCAATGTAGAATAAACAAACACACAGCAATACACACAGTTCAATCAGTTTAGAAAATTCCAAGTCCGATGTTGATAGGTAAGAAAAGAAACCGACATAAATTTACAAAGCACTACTTGCCGTTACCAGTGCCTTGATTTTGCGTCAATCGTCATTTCATTTGCGCCAAAGAAATCTTTCATTTGATCAACAATTTGGAGTCGGACCAGTAAATTTTCAGTCCACTGGTCCGGCTGGCCAGTACACAAAAAGCTTAAATTCTACCCCTGTGACCACAAACCATATTTCATTTGCGCCAATATTGCAAGTAAAAACTGACCGCGCTGAAGTACGTCCATTATTCATTTTTCATTATTCAAATTTCAATAATGAATAATGAAATGGTTCACTATTCAATGCTAAGGAATGAATATTGAATGATGACATAGTTTATGTTTCATTATTTAAGTGATGAATAGCCTCGCTAAACACCTTTGAAATGAGCTAGGTCCAATTCGGAACTTTTCCGTAGGGATGTGACGAAGAGTACCGAATGTGTGGTAGGAATTGAAAACTACGCTAAGGGGCAACTTTGAACCTCTGTGATGGCCAGACGGGCCCAGATCCCAGAATTGTTTTAGGGGCGAATAGCCTCGGTAAACACCTTTGAAATAAGCTAGGTCCGGTTCGGAACTTTTCCGTAGGGATATGCCGAAGAGTATCGAATGTATGAACGTGTTGGATGAAGAATACGTAAATGGGCAACTCTGAACTTCCGTGGTGGCCAGACGGGCCCGGATCCCAGAAAAATATTTAAGTTGGAAATAGCCTGGGTCAATACTTTTGAAATGAGCTAGTTCCGGTTCGGAACTTTGCCGTAGGGATATGCGGAGCAGTACCGAATGTGAAGTAAATACGAAAAATTACGTTAAGGAGCATATTGGAACCTCTGTGGTGGCCAGACGGGCCTGACTGGATCCCAGGAAAATATTTAAGTGTAAATAGCCTGGGTTAATTTGATACCTTTAAAATGAACTAGGTCCGGTTTCGAAACTTTGACATTGGTATATGCCAAGGTATATCGAATGTGTGGTTGGAATGGAAAATACACATTGTCTTGATTAGGGGCTGACGGTAGCAGCAGTTCATTCCATTATTCAAAATAATGTAATTTCTAAATGTTCACGCGTATTTCGACATTTAAGTACGTCGGTACAGTACTCCTCTAATATGCGTTGCGGAACATATTGACTATATATATACCTTTTGTTCCTCTCTTAATAAGCTTTCAAATGAGGTATAATGTATATCTGTAATTAGGGGCTGAAGGGTCACACCAGTCCATTCCATTATTCAAAATATCCATTTCATTTTTTCAAAATTGGCTGTTTCTTATATTTTCACGCGTATTTTGGCATTAAGGTCATTCGAAATCCTCCAATGGTCATTGCTGCACAATCAACTTGTTATATCTATAATCCGAGGGTGAAGAATAGCAAAGGTCCAGTGAAAATAAAAAAGACAACATAGAGTATTTTAATTTTTATATACATTATATGTTTTGGTATACATTTAAGCAAGGAATTTCTGTTAAAAATAGTTCGGAAAACCCACTAGTTTATCCTCCGAAACTCCGAAATAATTTAAATTAAAGATTTAAAGAGTGTTTTTATTTTTTGTTCTTATGATAATTTGAATATTCGTTAGATCCAAAAAGGGGGGGGGGTCCGGGGGTTGGAACCCCCCTTTTTTTGGCCGATCAATGCATTTGAATGGGGACATATAGTTGGAACCCCCCCTTTTGTCCTGGGTTGGGACCCCCCCTTTTAAAATGTCTGGATCCTCCCCTGATAATGGACGTACTTCAGTTAAACATTGGGTTGCGTCCATTGTCGTAGCAGCTATACATATATATAGATTTTTAATTCCTGAATGTTTTAGTAGCACAGCTGCTATACTATTTTTTTAGCATCTAGGCTATCTGAAAGTTCAGTAATCAAACATCTATATATGTAGCCCTAATTACATTAGCTGCTATAATATTGAAAGCAACACAGATAAATGATATAAAAGATGGAATTTCAATAAAAGAAACTGTCCTAGGTTATGGGGAGGGTAGGAATCATGTTTAACCCTGCCACATTCTGTATGTGTGTGCCTATCCCAAGTAAGTAGCATGTAATTCAGTGGTTGCATGTCGTTTGTTGATGTGTCATATATTTGTTTTTCGTTAATTTTTGTACATAAAAAGGCCCATTAGTTTTCTCGTTTGAAATGTTTTACATTTGTCATTTCGGGGCCTTTTATAGCTGACCATATATATATATATATATATATATGCGGTATGGGCTTGACTCGTTGTTGAAAGGCCGTAAGAAATGGTGGGGGGGGGGGGGGTCTAGGATGACCTATAGTTATTTATGTCTGTGTCATTTGGTCCCTTGTGGAGTGTTGTCTTTGAAATGAGCTAGTTCCAATTCGGAACTTTTCCGTAGGGATGTGACGAAGAGTTCCGAATGTGTGGTAGGAATTGAAAACTACGCTAAGGGGCAACTTTGAACCTCTGTGATGGCCAGACGGGCCCAGATCCCAGAATTGTTTTAGGGGCGAATAGCCTGGTAAACACCTTTGAAATAAGCTAGGTCCGGTTCGGAACTTTGCCGTAGGGATATGCCGAAGGGTATCGAATGTATGAACGTGGTTGGATGAAGAATACGTAAATGGGCAACTCTGAACTTCTGTGGTGGCCAGACGGGCCCGGATCCCAGAAAAATATTTAAGTTGGAAATAGCCTGGGTCAATACTTTTGAAATGAGCTAGTTCCGGTTCGGAACTTTGCCGTAGGGATATGCCGAGCAGTACCGAATGTGAAGTAAATACGGAAAATTACGTTAAGGAGCATATTGGAACCTCTGTGGTGGCCAGACGGGCCTGACTGGATCCCAGGAAAATATTTAAGTGTAAATAGCCTGGGTTAATTTGATACCTTTAAAATGAACTAGGTCCGGTTTCGAAACTTTGACATTGGTATATGCCAAGGTATATCGAATGTGTGGTTGGAATGGAAAATACACATTGTCTTGATTAGGGGCTGACGGTAGCAGCAGTTCATTCCATTATTCAAAATAAGCTATTTCTAAATGTTCACGCGTATTTCGACATTTAAGTTCGTCGGTACAGTACTCCTCTAATATGCGTTGCGGAACATATTGACTATATATATATACCTTTTGTTTCTCTCTTAATAAGCTTTCAAATGAGGTATAAGGTATATCTGTAATTAGGGGCTGAAGGGTCACACCAGTCCATTCCATTATTCAAAATATCCATTTCATTTTTCATAATTGGCTGTTTCTTATATTTTCACGCGTATTTTGGCATTAAGGTAATTCGAAATCCTCCAATGGTCATTGCTGCACAATCAACTTGTTATATCTATAATCCGAGGGTGAAGAATAGCAAAGGTCCAGTGAAAATAAAAAAGACAACGTAGAGTATTTTAATTTTTATATACATTATATGTTTTGGTATACATTTAAGCAAGGAATTTCTGTTAAAAATAGTTCGGAAAACCCACTAGTTTATCCTCCGAAACTCCGAAATAATTTAAATTAAAGATTTAAAGAGTGTTTTTATTTTTTGTTCTTATGATAATTTGAATATTCGTTAGATCCAAAAGGGGGGGGGGGGGTTCCGGGGGTTGGAACCCCTCCCCTTTTTTTGGCCGATCAATGCATTTGAATGGGGACATATAGTTGGAAACCCCCCTTTTGTCCTGGGTTGGGACCCCCCCCCCCCCCTTTAAAATGTCTGGTTCGCCCCTGATAATGGACGTACTTCGTTAAACATTGGGTTGCGTCCATTGTCGTAGCAGCTATACATATATATAGATTTTTAATTCCTGAATGTGTTGGTAGCCCAGCTGCTATACTATCTATTTTTTTTAGCATCTAGGCTATCTGAAAGTTCAGTAATCAAACATCTATATATGTAGCCCTAATTGCATTAGCTGCTATACTATTGAAAGCAACACAGATAAATGATATAAAAGATGGAATTTCAAATGGGGAGGGTAGGAATCATGTTTAACCCTGCCACATTCTGTATGTGTGTGCCTATCCCAAGTAAGTAGCATGTAATTCAGTGGTTGCATGTCGTTTGTTGATGTGTCATATATTTGTTTTTCGTTAATTTTTGTACATAAAAAGGCCCATTAGTTTTCTCGTTTGAAATGTATTACATTTGTCATTTCGGGGCCTTTTATAGCTGACCATATATATATATATATAAATATGCGGTATGGGCTTGACTCGTTGTTGAAAGGCCGTAGGATATGGTGTGGGGGGGGGGGGGGGGGTCTAGGATGACCTATAGTTATTTATGTCTGTGTCATTTGGTCCCTTGTGGAGTGTTGTCTTATTGGCAATCATACCCTATCTTCTTTTGTTTAATTTTAATAATAAAGTCAGTTTAAGTCAAAAATCAGTCATTCATCTATGTCTTAATTAGGACCTTATTTAGGGTGGTCTTATATAATAGAACTTTCGTTTACCTGACTTAGAAATAAGATGTGTCCTAAGACCATCCTAAGACATGTTCTATAGTTCTAGGATAGCTTCGTTGACACGGACCCAACAGATATATCATAAGATATGTCTTAGGACACTATTTAGGATGGTCTTAAGGTGTATCTGAGACATCTCTAAACTGTCAAAACTATCTTAGGACAAACATATATACGATGGTGCTAGGACCGTCATAACACATTTATAAGATTCGTAAAATATGTAGAGAATGAAATTAAATGTGTTTAATGTAGTTTGATAAATACTTAAAGGGTGGATAAAATATACACAAATACTGACTGAAGGCCATATTTTTGTTGACTTAATTTCAAAAACCATAAATTACCCATCGAGATAGGGAGATGGACAAATATTCAGAGAGATAGACGAAATTGTAAATTATGTAACTCTAAAGATCTTGGAGATGAGTATCATTATATTATGATGTGCACAGAGATGTCAGAAAAAAGAAACGAATGTATTGATAAAAAATATGTAAATCGTCCAAATATAATTATGTTTAAGAAAATTATGAATTTAAATATAAAATCTAAATTGAGAAAGCTGTGTACTTTCATTAGATTTATAAATTCCCATGTGTGCCCTCCTGGCTAAATACTATCAGTATAATTGTAAATAGTGTACATATTTTGCTCTATGTATTCATGTATTTATGTCTGTATTATTGATGTCATGTAGTGTCTGTATACCATTGTAATTGCAAAGGTTTGACAGAATAAAGATATATATAGGAATATCCTTAGACACAATTATATATCTTAACTTTAGGACATAATTGTAACTTATAAAACTTCCGTTAACTCAGCACTAAGACGGGGGGGGCTAAGACGTGTCATAAGACCATCCGAAGCCGGAGAGTGACTGAACTTAAATAATACGTTAAATTCATCAAACAAATTGTGACAAAACTTCATAAAGGGAACGACCATTTAATTTTCCTAATTAGATAACAAAAAATGTTTTGGGCAAGCTGGTTTTGAAGTTAAATGGTTGCTCGGAGTCCACGACTTTATACAACATGACTAACTAGAACAAAGTCGTTTTAATACTAAAATTAAATTAAAAAGGTATATCTTATTCTTCGTGCAAACACCGGAAGAATTCTTTTTTATATTGAATTAAAGGGCACATGAAGAGTAAATTTAAGTAATTATTCGTTGATTTTGATAATTGAAAAAAAGAAAAGCAATACATGAACCTAAGACCGCTGACTGCCGGGTCACCAAAAGATTGTTGCTGAATTTGTGTTTGCTTTTGAATTGAAATAATTGACTGTGAAAAGAAGAAGCCAGTTGAAAGTATATATTTACAGCTTCTATTTGAATAGCTATTTTAAAGCTCGACTATTATATATGCACATATTTTTTCTCTCGATTATAACCCTTTGGCAATCCTACTAACCAGATGACTTATGCAAATTGCACAAACCTATCGCAATATTTTATGCACTCAGTTTGCTTTATAATCTGGAATTCAGGATGCATTTATTTTATCTATCATATCCGACTCGTATTTGAGGCTGTCTTTACTCATGTTAGACGTTGTATGCGATGAAACCTGTGGCATGCAATTGATTGGGACCTCTTATGAAGAGACTTATTTTGGTCTCATAAAACATCTCAAACTTTAAGGATTTCCTGATTTTACTTAAATCAATTCAAACATTCTACAGGGAAACTTAGTTTTGCCGAAGAATTTCTTAATTCAGAAGTTTATAAACCTGTGCAAAAGTATATAAAAAGGTATGTAGATATAAAAAGATACCAGAATTAAAATGATGTACGCCAGACACGAGTTAAGTCTACAAAAAAAGCATCAGTGACGCTCGAATGAAAAAAGTTAAAAGGCTAAATACATTACAAAGTTGAGGAATCTATTCCTTGGGTAGACCATCCTTAGCTTTTCGAAAAGGTCAAAGTTTATAATAGGACAGTGACTCAAAAAAGAAACAAAAGAGAAACAACTCGAGGTTAGAATACCGTTAGTAATGATCGTGCTTGAAAGTCATATGTAAAGCTCTTTCTGCCGTGTCCTGAATTTAGATAACAAAAACGAAAATAAGCTTTCACGAGTGAATTTAATAGTATTGCATGCAAGTAGTATTTTAGCGCACGAAATAGTAAATAGAAAGCTCAGGAAAAGAATACACATCAGGGGCGGATCCAGCCATTTAAAAAAAAAGGGGGGGTTCCTAACCCAGGACAAAAGGGGGGGTTCCAATTACATGTCCCCATTCAAATGCATTGATCGTCCAAAAAAAGGGGGGTTCCAACCCCCGGAACCCCCCTCTGGATCCGCGCCTGCACATTTGCGTCATCACATATCTTAATCTAATAGTTGAATTCGAATGTCAAACGGCCTACACTAAATGTTTCGACTCAGGATTCATTGACATTTTATCCGGAATTTGTGAGAACGCAAACCGATAGTGTGCTTTTGAAATGTGATCTATAATGTGAATGAATCAAGACGTGTAGGATAGTTGGTCAACACAATGAATACAATTTTCAAAACCGTACCATAGTACAAATATGTAGATGCTATAAGGTTAAACTATTAAAACAAACAAACAAAAATTGAATTAAAATTTTATAATAAACTAACGTTCCGGTCAGTAATTTTTTTTTCAAATTCTTTTGAATATATATAATATCAATAAACACGAACGTCAAGTATTTACGGATGGACATTTTATTTATCGAATGAATCTACTTTTAAAATCTAACATTCCACTATGTGAATATATTACTATACAAAATATAAGCAAAGACTTCTAAATCCATACTAAAACAGTATAAAATAATCAACATTATGGTTGTAATTAAATTTTATTGTGATTATTGTAAATTATTTTTGCGGTTGTTGTGAGCTGCAAGGATTTAAAATCATGCTTTATGAATTGAAAACACACAAGTATTTTTGTTCACGACCGTTTAAAATTTAAATATTTAATAAATTTATTTTACTTTCCGTTTTATGGATATAAATATTATAATACAAAAAAATAAATAATAATTACTCATAAAACCCGGCTAAATACTAAAATGGTATGAAATAATTAACGTAGAAATATAATGATTATTGTTTATAAACATTTTTTGTAGGATGCAAGAATTTATTTGGATTTAATTTTTATGTTTCCTTTACTATAAGTTCAGGGACGGATCCAGCCATTTTAAAAGGGGGGGGGGTCCTAACCCAGGGAAAGGGGGGGAGGGGTTCCAGTCACATGTTCCCATTCAAATACATTGATCGTAAAAAAAAAGGGGGGGTTCCAACCCCCGGAACCCCCCCCCCCTCTGGATCCGCGCCTGAAGTTATATGGTTCGCTACTGACCCCATACGGATCCATAGAGGGTTAGTAAAATCCATAGGGGGTGAGGCCAGAGGCCGAGTCCCCTGCTATGAGGTCCCCTGTGAATTTTATTCACCCTCTATGGATCCGTAGGGGGTCAGTAGTTAACCGTATAACGAATTTATCGGACGCTGGACTTTTTTCTGCGGCGTTTTGTTGAAAAATAAACAATGAAACACAACAACATTAATAGATGACGTCGCCATTAACGCGTCATGAACCCCATATGAAACTTACTAACCCCATACTAGACTGGTTCGCCTGTTTAGATCAATGTGCATATTACATATTTCATATATTAAATTCTTTTGATAAGAATATTATCTTTCTGTTTTCCGATCTAAAATTAACATTTTAAACAGAATGTTCTATCCCAGGTTAAATAACAACATATCTGTACTTTATTTATAGGCATTAGCTTTCATGCACAGTTTAAAACATTTATTAGTATAAATTGCAATAATTTTCAATATCTCTAGGTTTTCTTGAATAAAAAAACCCAATTAATTTTGGCACTTGCGCTGAACTTTTAGAACTCATATATAATATATGATATCATAGCTGACAGGTATCTGGTTTTCCCAGGGATTTTCACTTCTACGAACGCCATTGATATCATCGCTGCTACGTTTGGATAACTTAAAAAAACCAAACAAACATGCAAGGGTGAGTTAAATCTATTTTCAATCTTTACAGTTTAATTTACAGGTATTTCATTTATTATAATTTCATCTTCTTTTGAAACAGAAAACCAAACTGAATAAACAGTGTAACCAGTGATGAATGATCATTGTCAAAATTGAGTTCAGTATTTTCAGGGGTTTACGTTTTGCAGGACACAATGTATTTTATTTCTCCACTATAAACGATTTGTTTTCTTCTGGAGAATTCAAATCTATGTACCAGTAAACGTACCACGCGACGTCTACAAATAAGTCGCCTTAAAGGCTTTCAAAATGAGCTCTTAATTACTGATTCAAATATGTTTCAAGCATTCATTTATTCTAACAGTAAGCATGGTATAACTTTTGTCAAACTGCCGTCTATATATAAATATTTAAAGACTTAGTTATCAATGTGGTATGAGTACCAATGAGACAACTCTCCATCCGAATTAACAATTTATAAAAGTAAACCATAATAGGTCAAAGGTACGGCCTTCAACACGGAGCCTTGGCTCACCGTGACCTAACAACAAGCTATAAATGGCCCCACAATTACTAGTGTGAAACCATTCAACCGGGAAAACCAACGGTCTAATTTAATTTGACTCAATATAAAAAAAAAAAAAAAGCAATTCAGCGGTGATTTATTAGTTAGCCGACCGTGCGAGGGCTGTACAGCCAGTCAAGGTCGTTAAAAACTTCCATTTGTTGTGATTCATCATGGCAAGACATTAATTTTCACTGACAGCTATAGGAGGGGTCCAGCTCAAATCATGCTCAAGTGATTCCGGCCCTATATCATATTATATACCCCACCCCCACCCCATTTGATCCGTCCGTGCAATTGGGTACTCCTCATTAGAGATTCATGGATCGTTTGGTAGTCTTTGGTCAGGTGGTCGGTTCAAATCCATTTTTCTATGGTTCACCAAGGACTAAGAATTGAACAGGTGGAACAACAGTGTAAATACTATAAGCAGTGGCAGATCCAGAACTTTTCCTAAAGGGGGGGGGGGGGGCGCGCTGACTGACCTAAAAGTGGGGGGGGGGGGGGGGGGCACTCCAGTCATGCTTCAATGATTCCCTATATAATCAACCAAATTTTTCCCAGGAAAGGGGGGCCCGGCCCCCCCCCCCCCCCACTGGATCCGCCTATGATAAGGACGCATCTAAATTACAAATTAAATAGAAACATTGTTTTGGAAGCACCGAACCGTGGGTCAACCGTCTCAGGAACACAGGCCTGACTTCAGGAAAGATCGGAGATCCGTCAACCTTGCTTCGGAAGTTGGTCGTCTTATTAGTCGACAGGAGAGTTATTTCCCTTTTAAAGTATTTTCTGAAGTTCTGGTGGTGGATATATTCCCTGAATTACCATTTTTGCAGTTATCGGTAAAGTTTACTTTAATTTTTTAATGAAGCGTTCATAATAATTGTTAAATAAAACCCAAATGAATATTATAAGTCCAAATTAGTCTCCCGTCTGTTGCATTATATCTTATATCAGATCATGGCGGGACAATCCGGGACTTTCTCCCGGTCCTACTTAAAAGCGCCCGGAAGCGCCCGAGAGCGCCCGGGAATAGAAAAAGCGCCCGTGGAAAGGAAAAAGCGCCCTGGGAAGGAAAATTAGCGCCCGGGAGAATAAAATAATAATATTTTTCCTTAAAAAGAATAAATAATCATTGCTTGTTTTGTCCTTATAATATAAATGCATGTGGATATGATGCCTGAAGTCTATTTTTGCAACTGCATGCCATCGTCATGGTGAACACTTTTTTATGCAGATGCTGATATACATTTATTATATCTTTTTTATGAATCTAAAACTGTTTCCATGGCTATGCTTATCAGGGTTTTAATGCTTATTTTTAAATTTAAACCAAAACCCTGCCTTTTACCCCCTTGTTTTAACTAACTTTATTTGCTGATGTATTATGTGTAACTCTTTTAATTTTGATTAAATTAATTTTTGTCTGTGAAATTTAAGAGTTCCAAATGGTGAAGTTGAAATCATGCCTTCGTAAATTTTACTGACGGACGCCATCACGAGTTGGTTGACCGTTATGGAATAACCGTTTCACAAATGATATCGCATATGTTCCTTACGTCGTAACTACAATCCCCTTCCCTTTCATGAATATGACCTACTGAATTAGACTATTTACCGGATTTGTAATCACATAAGCAACACGACGGGTGCCACATGTGGAGCAGGATCTGCTTACCCTTTCGAAGCACCTGAGATCACCCCTAGTTTTTCGGTGGGGTTTGTGTTGTTTATTCTTTAGTTTTCTATGTTGTGTCGTGTGTACCATTGTTTTTCTGTTTGTCTTTTTCATTTTTAGCCATGGCGTTGTCAGTTTGTTTTAGATTTATGAGTTTGACTGTCCCTTTGGTATCTTTCGTCCCTCTTTTAAGTAGTTTTTTTTTACATTTTTCATTTTGATATCATTTTTGATACATGCCTTTGATGTCTTACATTTTATTAATCTTCCGCATAAACTGTGATCCATTATAATCAGTCTATTCATAAATTATATTATTGTTAAAATTGAAACATTCATAGATATAGGAAGATGTGGTGTGAGTGCCAATGAGACAACTCTCCATACAAATAACAATTTAAAAAGTAAACCATTATAGGTTAAAGTACGGCCTTCAACACGGAGACTTAGCTCACACCGAACAACAAGCTATAAAGGGCCCCAAAATTACTAGTGTAAAATCATTATTACAAATATCTATTATCTGAATTTGAAAATTACTTGTCTAAAATTTAAAAAAAATAATGTGCATAACTTATTTCATCAACACAAAGTTGTCTCAAGCCAATAAAATATATTTTCCCCGGGCGCCTTTTCTTTTTTCTGGGAGCATTTTATTAGGACCCCTTTCTCCAAGTCCAAGCACAGCCACTGGGCTGTCTTCTTTACGGGACCTGACGAGGTTTGACTGTCAATGGCTGTCACTAGTCTGATTCATTGCTCAAAAGGGACTCGTTAGTGAATGATTACTAGCAATAAGTAGTTTCAAGGTAGACATTGTGTCCAGCGGATATAGGTGTTTATCCAGTTCACTCCGTATCACTACAGTCTACAGGTTTGTTCGCGGAAACAGTGGGAACAAAATTAAAATGTTTATAGCAATATAACACTTAACAAACTTGATTACAAAATAATTCAAACCAAACAAAAAAGGGTGTAAACATTTAGGGTGCAAACAGACTTTGGGTGCCAGTGGCTGATCCAGAAATTTTCATAAGTGGGGGCCCACTGGCTGCCTAAGAGGGGGACGGTTGCTTCACCCTTATGTGAATCCCTATATAAGCAACCAAATTATTTTCTCACAAATCCATCTCTGGGTGCAAATGTGTAGCCTGTAATATATATAGGGTTGGGAAGTGAAAGGGTGCTATAATTTACAAACATGAATAGTCTAACGAACATGTTTTTTGCAAACTGACCTGGATTCACTTTTTTTCGAGTGTAGACCAGGTATTTCAAGGGAACTGCTGTCTCCTTTGTGATTTTGGGGCCTTCTTATACGGCGACATGTATGGCCGATTAAAATTAATTGATAGATTTTCATCCCCGTCTGCCCCTCTGAAATCATCCCACCCCAATTTTTAGCTCACCTGGCCTAAAGGGCCAAGTGAGCTTTTCCCATCACTTTGCGTCCGGCGTCCGGCGTCGTCCGTCGTCCGTCGTCCGTCGTCGTTAACTTTTACAAAAATCTCCTCTGAAACTGCTGGGCCAAATTAAACCAAACTTGGCCACAATCATCATTGGGGTATCTAGTTTAAAAAATGTGTGGCGTGACTCCGCCAACCAACCAAGATGGCCGCCATGGCTAAAAATAGAACATAGGGGTAAAATGCAGTTTTTGGCTTATAACTCAAAAACCAAAGCATTTAGAGCAAATCTGACAGGGGTAAAATTGTTTATCAGGTCAAGATCTATCTGCCCTGAAATTTTCAGATAAATCAGACAACCCGTTGTTGGGTTGCTGCCCCAAAATTGGTAATTTTAAGGAAATTTCACCGTTTTTGGTTATTATCTTGAATATAATTATAGATAGAGATAAACTGTAAATAGCAATAATGTTCAGCAAAGTAAGATCTACAAAAAAGTCAACATGACCAAAATGGTCAGTTGACCCCCTTAAGGAGTTATTGCCCTTTATAGTCATTTTTTTGTCAATTTTTCGTGAAGTTTTGTTATCTTGTACAAAAATCTTCTCCTCTGAAACTACTGAGACAAATTTAACCAAACTTGTCCACAATCATCGTTTAAAAAATGTGTGGCGTGACCCGGCCAACCAACCAAGATGGCCGCCACAGCTAAAAATAGAACATAGGGGTAAAATGCAGTTTTTGGCTTATGACTCAAAAACCAAAGCATTTAGAGCTAATCTGATTGGAATAAAATTGATTATCAGGTCAAGATCTATCTGCCCTGAAATTTTCAGATGAATCGGACAACCTTTTGTTGGGTTGCTGCCCCTGAATTGGTAACTTTAAGGAAATTTTGCTGTTTTTGGTTATTACATGTATCTTGAATATTATTATAGATAGAGATAAACTGTAAACAGCAATAATGTTGAGCAAAGTAAGATTTACAAATAAGTCAACATGATTGAAATGGTCAGTTAACCCCTTTAGGAGTTATTGCCCTTTATAGTCAATTTTTAACCATTTTTCGTAAATCTTAGTTATCTTTTACAAAAATCTTCTCCTCTGAAACAACTGGGCCAAGTTCATTATAAATAGAGATAATTGTAAGCAGTAAGAATGTTCAGCAAAAGTAAGATGTACAAACAAACACATCAACATCACAAAAACACAATTTTGTCATGAATCCATCTGCGTCCTTTGTTTAATATTCACATAGACCAAGGTGAGCGACACAGGCTCTTTAGAGCCTCTAGTTTTTATATTTGAAAATATATGATTTCCGGATTTTGTTCATTTCCATTACCAGTAACCATCAATAATTTCGTTTCATTCAAAACTTCCTGTTTCAACTAGATTATTGTATTTCTTCGAGTAATTTAAAATGATTCTACAGATCTATGATGACAACATCATCTACCGAAAATAGAGATTGATTACGGGAAGGGCATAACATATTCGGCTTACGATTAATATGCTGTTTCCAAGAATGCAAATTGCTGTATGACACAAATTTTTAGGATTAGAAAAACAGGGATTTTTTTATTGATACTGTACAATGTCAATGACTTAATTTGTGTCAGGAATTTTGGACTGAATTTCAGAATGATATCCAAAGCGCAAGAATCGTGGAACTCATTGGTACAAAAAGGACTGACTTAAAAAAATTGACTCAAGCACGAACTTATTAGATTTTTTTACTGTATATTGAGTTCAAAAAGTCGGCAAACAGACTCTGCGGTATGGGCTTTGCTCATTGTTGAAGGCTGTAAGGTGACCTATAGTTATTAATGTCTGTGTCATTTTGGTCTCTTGTGGACAGTTGTCTCATTGGCAATCAAACCACATCTTCTGTTTAACTTTTATATACACCTACATGTAGATTTTTTTACCCACAGCTATTGTTTTCTGTTGACAAACAGCAAACACCCTCTGTCCCAATACCTTCAATTAGGGTTATTAAACACTTCTTTTTGTTAAGTTCATGTTTTACATTGTTGCTAGCCTATGTTTGCATCATGCATAAGAATCTTTTTTAAAGCACAAACCCTTTTATTTTCAACACTTGTTTGTGGTTTCATTTTATTATGTACTCATAATTCTTGTGCTGCATACCAATGCATATTTGCTTCATACAAGAAAGCAAAATTAATTTGGTGTAGTGGTGCAGCTGAAGAGAGCATTTCTACACATTTTCACATGGTTTTGTCGTTTAATGAAAATAGGTTTCTAAAGCGACAATAACATCATGTAGAACAATGGTTGCCAATGAATAAGAGATATTAAGAATTATGTGTGAGGCAGTCCCCCCCCCCCCCACCCCATTTAAAAAAAAAATTTGGATGAAAATCTACTAATTAAATTAAGTTGGCCTATATACATGTAGCTAACTATATGCAGTATGGGCTTTGCTCAATGTTGAAGGTCGTATGGTGACTTATAGTTGTTAATTACTGTTTTTATTTGGTCTCTATTGGAGATTTGTATCATTGGCAATTATACCACATCTTCTTTATATTTGTGATTATAAAAGTCTTATTATCATGACTTCATCTTTTTATAGGCTTGTAAATTTTTTTACGGGAAGTATAATTTAGTATTCAAATGTCCATCATGCGTCTATGGATCTGTCTGTATGGCGTCCACATGTCACACCGTAACTTGAAAACCACATATCCAACTTTCATGAAACATATATCATGTATATACATAGTTGTTTCTTATGAAAGTCAAACGATCAGTATACTTTTTGGTGAAAATAAGATTTAAACTTTTTGAGTTACAGGACTTTATAACTAAAACAAGGGTGTGTTTTTTCACATGTCATGCCATATTTCAATAATTGATTATTACTTAAAACAACACACATTTCTTTGTTATATTTTGTTTATTCACATATATATATATATATGTGAATAAACGATTAAATTAGGTATAATGAAAATCTATTACAATAGATTACTTCTTGCATTTAAACAATTTGTTACGAAAGAGGAAGATAATTTTAGTGCCGTATAAGGTGTATTATTAAGTATAAGATTTATTTTATTTTTATCGCACAATGTGGATATACTTTTTCCTGTAATTTTGAACATTTTTGATACAAAAGTCTCTCTAATACTGGAGTAACCTCTGATGATATTGTATTATTATCGGATAGCAAAGAGGGTTTGCAAAATTGTCTCAATACATTATAACAAGTAATTATTGTTCTTCTTGGAAATTACAAGTCAATACAGAGAAATCAAAAGTAATGGTTTTTAATTCAAACGGAAAGTCTTTTCTAAACGAATTTTATTATAATGGCAAATCCTTAGAGACAGTTAGTACAAATGTAGTACTTATTGTTACATAATGGGTATTAATATTAGATATAATGGCAGTTTTAATGTCGCCATCACTTCGCTTATGAAAAAAGCTAGGAAAGCATATTTTAAAATAAAGAAAACAATAGGATTAGATAACCCTTGTAAACTTCTGGAAAAACTTTTTGATTCCTTAGTAGCCCCTATTCTCCTTTATTGTAGCGAAATCTGGGGGATTATTTCGACATTTAAAGACAGTGATGCCTATGAAAAGTTGCATATAAAATTTATTTAAGAAATCTTGGGAGTACACTGTAAGGCCTGGAATGATGCATGTCGTTCCGAACTTGCAAGACTACCATTATTTAAAAATAAGATAATGTTATCTTGCATTAAATTCTGGGACCATTTAATCACTTCAGAAGGAAGTTTAGTTCACCAAATATATAATGCTACAAAAAAAAGCAACCCATGGGTTAAAAGGTTAAATATTTTTATTCAAAACTTAGGTTTATCTTATTTGTCAAATGATAACCTTACTATTAAACCCCTGTTTGGTTTTATAAAACAAAGACTAATTGACCAGGGTTTTCAGGAACAACATGCAAATATTTCAGCATCTCCAAAATTAACATTTTTCCAAAGTGTTTACAAAATGAGTGAACGGGCAGGTTATGTTGATGCTTTAAAAAATAGATCAGATCGATCATCATTATGTAAATTAAGAGTTAGTGCTCATAACCTTGCCATTGAAAGAGGAAGATATTTAAAAGTACCAAGAGATCAAAGAATTTGTGAAATCTGTAAAAGTGGCGAAATTGAAAATGAACAGCACATGCTTGTTATGAGCATTACTATAATTAAATTTAGTATTTGAATATTTTGTAAGGTCCTCATGGCTGTCAAACAGTTATAACTAGATGTCAACCTCATCTCATGGAAGAGTGAATAATGTAAAGTTTTTCGAGGTAAAAAAAAGTCAATATTGCAGATACTATAGGTAGCAGATCAACTAAATTTAGTGTATGGAAATAATGCAGGGTGTGCACATCCAACTGGCAGGAGTCGTCTAATCTTTACCTCATTTTCATACATTGTAGTTGTTCAGTGGGTAAATTAAAGTTTTGTAATTTGGTGTTTTTTTTGCATACCAAGGGCAAATACAAACTAGATGCTCTAAAGAGAAAAATTCATGGCAACAAATTATTGACCAATTTCTGTACTTCCCGTTTTATCAAAACTTTTAGAAAAGCATGTTTCAAAACATTTGTATGACTACCTAAATTAAAAAGATTAGATCTTTTACACCCAGCACAGTCTGGGTTTCGACAAGAACACTCTTGCCAAACTGCCCTTGTCAATATCATAGATAAATGGATACAGGATATGAATGATGGTGATATCAACTTAGCAGTTCTATTGGATTTTAATTAAGAAAGCTTTTGATGTAGTAGATCATGATATTCTCTGTAAAAAACTTGAAATTTATGGATTTGATAATACTGCTGTTTCTTTTTTTAAATCATATTTGAATGAAAGATCTCAACAAGTACAAATTGGTAATGCTCATTCTGAAAAACTTTATATCAAGTATGGTGTCCCCCAAGGCTCCATATTAGGCCCCCTTCTGTTTATATTGTACATAAACGATCTTCCTATTTATATGAAAAATTGTTGCACTGATTTATATACCGATGATTCAACTTTACATCTTTCTGGTAATTGTTATCAAACTCTACAGTCAAAGGTACAAGAAGATTTACATGGTGTAGAGGAATGGTGCAATGATAACAATATGTTCATCAATAAGAATAAAACAAAATATATGATTATTAGAACGAATCAAAGAGCAATGCCACATTACATGAGAGTTGTTTAACTATTAACAATCAAGTGATACAATCTTCCACATGCGAAAGTCTTTTAGGCATTAAAATTGACCCTTCCCTCACATGGAAAAACCAAATTGATGTGATCTGCTCAAAAATATCATCTAGACTATATCTACTATTAAAGATTAAAAAAATTCTAAATCTAGACTGCAGAAAATTATTCTATAATGGTTATATCTTGCCACTAATTGATTATTGTTGTATAGTGTGGAGTAGTTGTAGCAGTGAGGGTTTAAAAAGGATATTAAAATTACAAAAGAGGGCTGCTAGATTAATACTAGAAACAGACCCATTCGCTCCTTCTGCACCCTTATTCAAACACTTAAACTGGATGACAGTTTAACAGAGAATAAAATATCATAAGTTAGTGATGACATTTAAGTGCAGTAAATGTGATGCCCCATCATATCTTACTAACAAGTTTCATTATGTTTCAGACAGAAATCCATACCCCTTGAGAAATGCTGTTAAAAGAAACCTCATACTCCCTAAACCAAAAACAGAATTGTTCAAAAAATCTTTATGTATTCTGGACCATTCTTATGGAATAATTTACCAATACCGTTAACAAATATTACAAATGTTAATTCTTTCAAATACAAAATAACAGATTATTTATTGAAATCAACCTAGCTGTACATGTCTCAATAATATAAAAAACTGATCATGTCATCATGTTTATTTTTTTCATCACATTTATCAAGTTGTATTGAACATTATTATCATACTTGACTTTTTATACTAATGTATGCAATATATATGTTTGCATTTTGTTTGATTTCTCATGATGAGGGCCTCAGGGAAGATTAGTTATATAGCTAACTGTGTAACCCTCTTTAAATAAAGTATTGTTGTTGTTGTTGTTGTTGTTGTAGCTCACCTTGGTCTATGTGAATATTAAACAAAGGACACAGATTGATTCATGACAAAATTGTGTTTTGGTGATAGAGTTGTGTTTGTAGATCTTACTTTACAAAACATTCTTGCTGCTTACAATTATCTCTATTTATAATGAACTTGGCCCAGTAGTTTCAGTGGAAAATGTAGTGAAAATTTACAAATTTTATGAAAATTGTTTAAAATTTACTATAAAGGGCAATAACTCCTTAGGGGGTCAATTGACCATTTTGGTTGTGTTGACTTATTTTTAGGTCTTACTTTGCTGTACATTATTGCTGTTTACAGTATATCCTACTCTATCTATAATAATATTCAAGATAATAAAAAAAAACAGTAAAATTTCCTTAAAATTACCAATTCAGGGGCAGCAACCTAACAACTGGTTATCGGATTCATCTGAAAATTCCAGGCAGATAGATCTTGACCTGATAAACATCAATAGACCCTGACTGAGGGGGTGGTTTCATTTAATTAATACTTCTTGTCTATTTGCATAGTTAAGCAACCCAAATTTGTATGTGACACCACCAAAATTCAAAGTTGGTCTGTGTTTTGAGGTATTGAGCATTGTGTACAAGTTTCATAACATTTGGTCAGGCAATCTAATATTAGAGGAACCAATCTATAAGGATAAACAAAGGTACAGACACACTGACAATAGTACTTAATGCCCCCTCTACTTGGTGGGGAAAGAAAAGTCTGTATATCTGCCATTAATTTCTGCAAAAATTAGGAGAGCAGAACAAAGCTTAAACATAATTTGTAACTCATCATGGTTAACTCACTTATATTACCAAAAATCAGCTGGGGGACAAGGGTAAAACTGTATGGCCCAACAACTTTGTTGCAGGCCATATGTTTTGCCACTTGTCAGATTTGCTCTTAATGCTTTAGTTTCAGACATATAAGCCAAAAGCTGCATTCTACCCCTTTGTTCTATTTTGAGCTATGTCAGCCATGTTGGTTGGCAGACAGGGTCATCAGACACATTTTTTTTAACTAGATACCTATTGTAGGGTTAACGTTGTAATGGGGGTACCTTCATGACAAATAATGGTAAAAATTCTTGCCAAACGATGAAAACGGTAATTTTTTTGGAATATGATGATAAAATGTACATTTTCTTTTAGAAGAAAGAACTGATTTAGGCGAAGCACGTTATTTTTTTTCCAAAAATGACAATAACGATAATCATTTGAGACTTATGACGAATCATGATAAGTATATTTTGACAAATCATGTTAAATTTTTAACAAATTTAACGCTAACGGTTGCTGAAATGACTGTTTGATGCCTGATCCTCCTATTGATGATTGTGACCAAGTATCGTTCAGTAGTTTCAGAGAAGATTTTTGTAAAAGTTAACAAACAAACTTAAAAATATTAGGTAGGTAAGGAAATTAGAACACACATATTTTTTGCTCACCTGGCCCAAAGTGAGCTTTTCTCATCACTTGGCGTCCGTCATCGTTAACTTTTACAAAAATCTTCTCCTCTAAAACTACTGGGCCAATTTTAACCAAACTTGGCCACAATCATCATTGGGGTATCTTGTTTAAAAAATGTGTCCGGTGACCCGGCGAACCAACCAAGATGGCTGCCATGGCTAAAAATAGAACATAGGGGTAAAATGCAGTTTTTGGCTAATAACTCAAAAACCAAAGCATTTAGAGCAAATCTGACATGGGGTAAAATTGTTTATCAGGTCAACATCTATCTGTCAAGAAATTTTCAGATGAATTGGACAACCCATTGTTAGGTTGCTGCCTCTGCATTGGTAATTTTAAGGAAAATTTGCTGTTTTGGGTTATTATCTTGAATATTATTATAGATAGAGATAAACTGTAAACAGCAATAATGTTCAGCAAAGTAAGATTTACAAATAAGTCAACATGACCAAAATGGTCAGTTGACCCCTTTAGGAGTAATTGCACTTTATAATCAATTTTTAACCATTTTTCGTAAATCTTAGTAATCTTTTAGAAAAATCTTCTCTGAAACTACTGTGCCAATTAAAGCAAACTTGGCCACAATCAACTACCTCTAACCTTTTTTATTTGGAAAATATGCCATTTTGTCAAATTGGGAAGTTTATAATAACCATGAATTCGACTGGGACTTCAATTTGCAGACCCCCTTTCAAGAGAAAAACCCTCATTTGAAATAAGACCCCTTTTTATTAGCTCACCTGGCCCGAAGGGCAAAGTGAGCTTTTCTCATCACTTGGCGTCTGTCATCCGTCGTCCGTCGTCATCGTCGTTAACATTTTACATTTTGAACTTCTTCTAGAGAACCACTGAATGGAATGAAACCAAACATGGCATGAATGTTCTTTATGAGGCGCTGACCAAGTGTTGTTACTTTGTAGCCGATCCATCATCCAAGATGGCCGCCAGCAGGGGACTTAGTTTAACATAGGACCCTATGAGATATGCATACAAATGACTTCTTTTAGAGAACTGTTGAATGAAATGAAACCAATCATGGCATGAATGTTCCTTATGAGGTGCTGACCAAGTATTGTTACTTTGTAGCCAATCCATCATTCAAGATGGCCGCCAGTGGGGGACTTAGTTTAACATCCAATTGTAGGACCCTGTGGGAAATGTATACAAATGACTTCTATTTAGAACCAATGAATGGAATGAAACTAAACATGGGATGAATATTCCTTATGAGGTGCTGACCAAGTCTTGTTACTTTGTAGCTGATCCATTATCCAAGATGGCTGCAGTGGGGGACTTAGTTTAACATAGGACCCTAATGGGAAATGCATACAAATGACTTCTATAAGAGAACCAATGAATGGAATGAAACCAAACATGGCATGAATATTCCTTATGAGGTGCTGACCAAGTGTTGTTACTTTGTAGCCAATCCATCATTCAAGATGGCCGCCAGTGGGGGACTTAGTTTAACATCCATTTGTAGGACCCTGTGGGAAATGTATACAAATGACTTCTATTTTAGAACCAATGAATGGAATGAAACTAAACATGGGATGAATATTCCTTATGAGGTGCTGAGCAAGTCTTGTTACTTTGTAGCTGATCCATTATCCAAGATGGCTGCAGTTAACATAGGACCCTATGAGAAATGCATACAAATGACTTCTTTTAGAGAACTGTTGAATGAAATGAAACCAAGCATGGCATGAATGTTCCTTATGAGGTGCTGACCAAGCTTAGTGTTGTTACTTTGTAGCTGATCCATCATTCAAGATGGCCGCCAGAGGTGGACTTAGTTTAACATAGGACCCTATGGGAAATGCATACAAATGACTTCTTTTAGAGAACCACTAAATGGAATGAAACCAAACATGGCATGAATGTTCCTTATGAAGTGCTGACCAAGTATTGTTACTTTGTAGCCAATCCATCATTCAAGATGGCCGCCAGTGGGGGACTTGGTTTAACATAGGACCCTGTGGGAAATGCATACAAATGACTTCTATTTTAGAACCAATGAATGGAATGAAACTAAACATGGGATGAATATTCCTTATGAGGTGCTGACCAAGTCTTGTTACTTTGTAGCTGATCCATTATCCAAGATGGCTGCAGTGGGGGACTTAGTTTAACATAGGACCCTAACAGGAAATGCATACAAATGACTTCTATAAGAGAACCAATGAATGGAATGAAACCAAACATGGCATGAATATTCCTTATGAGGTGCTGACCAAGTGTTGTTACTTTGTAGCTGATCCATCATCCAAGATTGCCGTTAGCGGGGGACTTAGTTTAACATAGGACCCTTTGGGAAATGCATACAAATGACTTCTTTTAGAGAACCACTGAATCGAATGAAACCAAACATGGCATGAATATTCCTTATGAGTTGCTGACCAAGTGTTGTTACTTTGTAGCTGATCTATCATCCAAGATGGCTGCCAGCAGGGGACTT